>NW_023404991.1:0-75591 GCF_013141755.1 Anopheles stephensi | reverse complement strand
AACGATGGTCAACTTCCATAGGAACTGGCTGTTATTTGCATTTTGTTGCATTACATTGTAACCTGGATATAATGCCTGAACATTTTTTATTGCGGATTTACCACTTCTCATAGAAAAACGATTAAAATTGTGGTTCCAACCGATGAAGCACAATTCGAATTCAAAACATCAGCTGCTTCGCCTTTAATTTCCTTCTGATTGTTGCCACGATAATGCGGTATTCAATTGAATCACGGAGGAAGACGTTCATAAATTTTGAAAATATTTTCCACTTCTAAAATCCATCTTGAAAGGCTAGATCCGTGTCCATGGAAGTCAGGAGGTTATTTACAAAATCTGGCACTTTACCTAACTGAATGTATTCATGATGAGTCATGGTGGATGGTACGACTGGTATAGAACTAGACTGTTCCTGCGGATTCATTATTCTATTTTTTGAGTGGATTTCAAAACGTCTAATTTTACGAAAAATGATGGAGAAATCTTGTCACCTTCAAATCAAATTTTAATTAAGAGAAGTTCATTCAATCTAAACTTTTCTCTATTGTACCTAACATTCACTGCTCACTGTTTTCGCACCACGTATTCACAGTTATAAAATTTAAATTATATTATAGTAAATTAAATTGACTCGTAATGACTCACAGTAACAATATGCAGACTTTGAAACAATTGCAGCTCATCGTTGTTCACGTAGCGATGTCCACGAAGCGATGTCCACGTAGTGTCTCGAGTTGGAAGGTTATGTAACGTTCCGGTATTGGAATGAAAGCTTGCGGGATGCTCCGGATGGTCCTTTTGGATGATTGATCTACTACGGGTCCTCGGCGTCAATCGAGAGAGATGTCACGATGTGCAGGAACTTTCACTCTTCATGTAGCTTGTGCAGGTTTATTTTAATATTTACTTCACCTGAACTTTTGTATCACGAATGTATATCGGTTGGGTTTATAGCTAGTTTCACACGACACTTTTAAACTTTGTGTAGAGTTTTTGTACTGCTTCTCACTTATGTTTCGGTCGGTGTAGAAACGAATTAGCTAGTGCCTCTATTCGTCGTTGTACAGTTTTCTTTTCAAAATACTTATCACCTTACTTTAGACGTAGAGGTCCCTATTCGGGCGGGCGCCAGTTAAATCTATAGGGTTCGGACACAGACTTGCTTGTTCGAGACTCGAGACTTGATTGTTCTGCGGTCAAAATCGGAGTGAGTTTTATTAAGTTTGATTTACATATAGTTGGTTATTGGGAATTGGATGGGAAGGGAAAGGTATTGACGATTCCTTGATGACTATTTTGCTGTTTCGGCGATCACTAACTGGGTAACTGGGTCAGACGATCAACACGGTTGCTGATCGACGCTGTTTGCTGATCGTGTGCATTCGGGCCGGTGGCGGTTGACAACACTAGAAAATGCTGTGTTGACAACGCAGGTTGTTAACTTCTCCCTCTTTAAATTTGAGACTCCGTGCGAAAAACGTGAAGGTATGTTAGTGGTTGGTAACTCTTCGGTTCTGGATTTGGGTCAGTTGGTTGATAACCTTTAGGTTCTGGAATACATTGCGGTTTGTCATCAGATGTTGTGATACTTCTACGTTGATGGTGTTGCGGCGTTTTATGACCATTATTGGAGTGATGAAAGAACTGCCCAATAACCATTGCCAAGTCCATGTGATACTATTACTTTCCAACTGAATATTCTGCATTTCCTTCCGAAGGTCTTTGTGTAGGATGTGTAGATGTTCAAGGCTTAGGTTTGTCACGTTGTTCACGGCTCAACATGTATTCCATGTATTGGTAGACTAGTAGGAAAACCAGACAGTTCTGTCATGTTGGCTGAAATCAGTTTCCCATTGACGTAAATATTGCATGTGTAATATTCGATTAGCAGAGAGCCAGTGAGATTCCTTCTTTCTACTCCGCAGTTTGTATCCAATGAATAGTTTTACCGAATTGATAAGTATGTGGGACTGGTCTAAGTTGTATATCTCTTTTTCTGTTGGATTGGTGATGTAGTCACAGCTAGCATTTCTCTGTTGTAACAGCATCGTTATGCATGTGGTGTCATCTTGCCGTAGTTCTTCTGGTTTATACATATTTTTGTTAAGCGTCGAGACGATGTAGGTTTGGGAAGTGATAGTTTAGGAAGTAGGATGAGGGATATACATTCTTTTACCATTGTTAATTGTCGGATAAATTTGTATCTTGTTGAATACTCTACGCTTAAGTTGCGGGACGCTAATAATAAGTACTAATTCGTCATGACTTACAGCAACTTTTGTTGGTATACGATAGACTCTCTATGGCAGTATTCGCGTCAATGGTATTATGCTGTATGTCTGCTATTATTGCGTTTGTTTCATTTTTACTAAGTAATCTTGAGTTCGTAATTCCTAATTTCGCTAGGGTATGCTATCCATTAGTATGTTCGCCTTTCAGATAAGAATTTTAAGTTCATTAGAATGTTTATGGAATATAATTCCGTTGAAAAACTATAAAAAATATCTACTGCTGTTTTTACTTTCTGCAAGCTATCCTCCAAGTGCGATGTTCAATCCCTATTGATTACAACTTGGCGTTATTATTCTGAATTAGTTAATTAATAGTAGAATTGATTAATCTTAAATCGTTTGCGTCTGGACTACCAGCTATAAATCTTTCAGGCGGTTCCTACTGTATCCCAGCACTTCTTTCGTCTGGAATCAGGATTTTAACACTTCGTACGTGTTCAAATTCTGTTAATTATAGGCGGGAATTGAGTCTCTTCAACGTTCTTAAATCCGTAAACAGTGAATTAATTTCGTTTTGCATTTCTGACAATTAAAATGGTACATAATAATTAATAAGTTCCTTTAATATTCTAGCTGTACCTCTGTCGAACGCTCAATGGGTACGTAGTCCATTTTTGTTAGCTTACGTGCTGACCGATCGCTATGGGGATCCATCCATCTTTTTATAGATTCTTTTTCCATTTCTGTAGTACCGTTATTCTAATAATTTTCTTTATTTTAATTTTTTTTTATAGGGATTAAGTTTCAATCTACGTTTTGTTTTCATAAATGCCTGCGCTGAATCTTGAATTTCTATTTTTTATTTTTATTATAGTGTTTCAATCAATTCCTTGCTTGTGTTTCAAATTTTCAGCTACTTTTTCAGTTATCGATGAACTGTTTCTTGAAGGAGTAATTATTTCCAGAGGGGTAAATTTAGTACAAGAGTGTACTGAATTGTTATATTTGACAAGGAAAGTTGTATCAATCTATAGAAGTCATAAGCGCTTCTCGGTTTTTGAAATTCTATACAATTCCAATGGCGTAAGTGAAATCTTTCGACTGTGCCATTCATTTCACTTCTAGCAGTGGCAGTTACATAATGTTTGATATTGAAAGTGTTCAAAAATTATACGACTTCACCGGAATTGAAAGACTTTTCTCCCATCACTATAACTTCTGGGGGCCTGTATTTTAGAGTGAATTCCTTAAGTACAGGAAACACATCTACGGTAGCTCTAAATTAATTCGTGCTCCTTGTGCAAATTTTGAAAAATTATCGACTCACGTAAGAAAAAAATGCTTTTCCAGGAAAAGTTATCGATCGAAAATATATCGACTAGTGCCCCCGGCGTCTTATGTGTTAAGGGTAAGTTTAGACAATGCCACCTTGAAACAACGCAAGGAAGTCGACATGGAGACACAGACAAATTAAGGAAGAGACTTTTCTTTACGATAAAAAGAATGTTCGATTAATTGTAAGACAATCAAATTTTGATTGTCGGCCGAGCAGCTCTGCGGAACATGCGGAACATTTCCTGTATCATTTTAAGACGACGGCATGCTTTGCCAAAGAGAACAAAACATTCAATACATAGTATTACATAGCCTTTAAAATCACACGATTAGGATCATTGGTGGATTACTGATTTGTATAAATTCATCAGTAAATTAATATCACCTATACGAGTCAGTACGTATTTATGCGATTGCCGACACACCAGATCGGTGTATGAAGTCACGATCTTATGATTTTGATAACGGTTAGCGTTTCGTGCGTTTAATTTTCTCGATAGTAATCATTGTATCTAACCGTCAGATTACGATAGATAGATATGGTATACGATAGACTCTCTATGGCAGTATTCGCGTCAATGTTATTATGCTGTATGTCTGCTATCATTGCGTTTGTTTCATTTTACTAAGTAATCTTGAGTTCGTAATCCTAATTTCGCTAGGGTTATGCTATCCATTAGTATGTTCGCCTTTTCAGATAAGAATTTTAAGTTCATTAGAATATTTATGGAATATAATTCCGTTGAAAAACTATCAAAAATATCTACTGCTGTTTTTACTTTCTGCAAGCTATCCTCCAAGTGCGATGTTCAATCCCTATTGATTACAACTTGGGCGTTATTATTCTGAATTAGTTAATTAATAGTAGAATTGATAATCTTAATCGTTTGCGTCTGGACTACCAGCTATAAATTTCCAGGGCGGTTCCTACTGTATCCCAGCACTTCTTTCGTCTTGGAATCAAGGATTTAACATTTCCGTAACGTGTTCAAATTGTGCTGTAATTATAGGCGGGAATTGAGTCTCTTCAACGTTCTTAAAATCCGTAAACAGTGAATTAATTTCGTTTGCATTTCTGACATTTAAAATGGTGTACATAATAATTAATAAGTTCCTTTAATTATTCTAGCTGTACCTCTGTCGAACGCTACAATGGGTACGTAGTCCATTTTTGTTAGCTTTACGTGCTGACCGATCGCTATGGGGATCCATCCATCATTTGTAGCACATGATAATTTTAAATTAGGTTCGTAAAAGACTGATGAATTATCGTGCAATATTTTCATAATTTTTTGTTTAGTGGAAGAAATCCAATGATCATTCACACGAAAATCAACCATATATTGTTCTCTTTAAAAGGTATTTTAAATATGGTATAGAAAATCTTTCTTCATCATCTGTAGTTATTTTCATTTAACAATTTTCAAAAGACATATCAGCCTTTATTTTTTCTAGAACGCCTGTGCCAATTATTCCTTCAAAGAAAGGACCAAAATCATGAATTTAAAACTGATAAGCTTCCTCACATTTTGGGGCAAAAATGCAATATCTATTGCATACATAGTGTTAAAACTTCCACTAACAGATTTTATATTATAGTTTGACACTTAGTATGGTTTAGATAATTTATAACTCGAGGCAAGTTTATTTGCAATAAAACTGATATTCGATCCACTATGAATCAAAAAGGGTAATCTCCCGTTACGGTGGGCAAATTGATATATGGAAGGAATCGGTTCACCAATTTGCGTTCCATTCTAAAAAAATGAGCTCTGTAGATTGATTGTTTTCCGAAGCTTTATACGACAAATAATCGTGATTGTCTGTTCGGCAATATGTCTCATCAAGCGGTTTTGAATCCACTACATATTCAAGAGGAGCAGCGGTGCTGAAACTTCTTGAATCTCCATCAACACCATAAGCTTGTCTATTAATTGAAAACGATGCTCGGGGGCGTTTAGCGTTAAAATGTGGTTTGTTATTTGCTTGAAACAAAGGGTCAACTTCCATAGGAACTGGCCTGTTATTTGCATTTTGTTGCATTACATTGTAACCTGGATGATAATGCCTGAACATTTTTTATTGTGGATTTACACTTCTCATAGAAAAACGATTAAAATTGTGGTTCCAACCCGATGAAGCACAATTCGAATCCAAAACATCAGCTGCTTCGCCTTTAATTTTCCTTCTGATTGTTGCCACGATAATGCGGTATTCAATTGAATCACGAGGAAGACGTTCATAAATTTTGAAAATATTTTCCACTTCTAAAATCCATCTTGAAAGGCTAGATCCGTGTCCATGGAATTCAGGAAGGTTATTTACAAAATCTGGCACTTTACCTAACTGAATGTATTCATGATGAGTCATGGTGGATGGTACGACTGGTATAGAACTAGACTGTTCCTGCGGATTCATTATTCTAATTTTTGAGTGGATTTCAAAACGTCTAATTTTACGAAAAATGATGGAGAAATCTTGTCAGAGAAGTTCATTCAATCTAAAATTTTCTCTATTGTACCTAACATTCACTGCTCACTGTTTTCGCACCACGTATTCACAGTTATAAAATTTAAATTATATTATAGTAAATAAAATTGACTCGTAATGACTCACAGTAACAATATGCAAACTTTGAAACAATTGCAGCTCATCGTTGTTCACGTAGCGATGTCCACGAAGCGATGTCCACGTAGTGTCTCGAGTTGGAAGGTTGATGTAACGTTCCGGTATTGGAATGAAAGCTTGCGGGATGCTCCGGATGGTCCTTTTGGATGATTGATCTACTACGGGTCCTCGGCGTCAATCGAGAGAGATGTCACGATGTGCAGGAACTTTCACTCTTCATGTAGCTTGTGCAGGTTTATTTTAATATTACTTCACCTAAACTTTTGTATCACGAATGTATATCGGTTGGTTTTATAGCTAGTTTCACACGACACTTTTAAACTTTGTGTAGAGTTTTTGTACTGCTTCTCACCTATGTTTCGGTCGGTGTAGAAACGAATTAGCTAGTGCCTCTATTCGTCGTTGTACAGTTTTCTTTTCAAAATACTTATCACCTTACTTTAGACGTAGAGGTCCCTATTCGGGCGGGCGCCAGTTAAATCTATAGGGTTCGGACACAGACTTGCTTGTTCGAGACTCGAGACTTGATTGTTCTGCGGTCAAAATCGGAGTGAGTTTATTAAGTTTGATTTACATATAAGTTGGTTATTGGGAATTGGATGGGGAAGGGAAAGGTATTGACGATTCTTGATGACTATTTTGCTGTTTCGGCGATCACTAACTGGGTAACTGGGTCAGACGATCAACACGGTTTGCTGACCGACGCTGTTTGCTGATCGTGTGCATTCGGGCCGGTGGCGGTTGACAACACTAGAAAATGCTGTGTTGACAACGCAGGTTGTTAACTTCTCCCTCTTTAAATTTGAGACTCCGTACGAAAAACGTGAAGGTATGTTGGTGGTTGGTAACTCTTCGGTTCTAGATTTGGGTCAGTTGGTTGATAACCTTTAGGTTCTGGAATACATTGCGGTTTGTCATCAGGTGTTGTGATTACTTCTACGTTGATGGTGTTGCGGCGTTTTATGCACAGAAATACGACGCCAATTATGATGACCATTATTGGAGTGATGAAAGAACTGCCCAATAACCATTGCCAAGTCCATGTGATACTATTACTTTCCAACTGAATATTCTGCATTTCCTTCCGAAGGTCTTTGTGTAGGATGTGTAGATGTTCAAGGCTTAGGTTTGTCACGTTGTTCACGGCTGCAACATGTATTCCATGTATTGGTAGACTAGTAGGAAAACCAGACAGTTCTGTCATGTTGGCTGAAATCAGTTTTACATTGACGTAAATATTGCAAATGTTATATTCGATTAGCAGAGAGCCAGTGAGATTCCTTCTTTCTACTAGGCAGTTTGTATCCAATGTGAATAGTTTTACCGAATTGATAAGTATGTGGGACTGGTCTAAGTTGAATATCTCTTTTTCTGTTGGATTGGTGATGAAGTCACAGCTAGCATTTCTCTGTTGTAACAGCATCGTTATGCATGTGGTGTCATCTTGCCGTAGTTCTTCTGGTTAATACATATTTTTGTTAAGCGTCGAGACGATGTAGGTTTGGGAAGTGATAGTTAGGAAGTAGGGATGAGGGATATACATTCTTTTACCATTGTTAATTGTCGGATAAATTTGTATCTTGTTGAATACTCTACGCTTAAGTTGCGGGACGCTAATAACAAGTACTAATTCGTCATGACTTACAGCAACTTTTGTGGTGGTATACGATAGACTCTCTATGGCAGTATTCGCGTCAATGTTATTATGCTGTATGTCTGCTATTATTGCGTTTGTTTCATTTTTACTAAGTACTCTTGAGTTCGTAATTCCTAATTTCGCTAGGGTTATGCTATCAATTAGTATGTTCGCCTTTTCAGATAAGAATTTTAAGTTCATTAGAATGATAATGGAATATAATTCCGTTGAAAAACTATAAAAAATATCTACTGCTGTTTTTACTTTCTGCAAGCTATCCTCCAAGTGCGATGTTCAATCCCTATTGATTACAACTTGGGCGTTATTATTCTGAATTAGTTAATTAATAGTAGAATTGATTAATCTTAAATCGTTTGCGTCTGGACTACCAGCTATAAATTTCCAGACGGTTCCTACTGTATCCCAGCACTTCTTTCGTCTTGGAATCAAGGATTTTAACATTTCCGTAACGTGTTCAAATTGTGCTGTAATTATTGGCGGGAATTGAGTCTCTTCAACGTTCTTAAAATACGTAAACAGTGAATTAATTTCGTTTTGCATTTCTGACACTTAAAAATGGTGTATATAATAATTAATAAGTTCCTTTAATTATTCTAGCTGTACCTCTGTCGAACGCTATAATGGGCACGTAGTCCATTTTTGTCAGCTTTACGTGCTGACAGATCGCTATGTGGATCCATCCATCTTTTTATGGATTCTCTGTCCATTTTCTGTAGTAACCGTACTTCTATTAATTTTCTTTATTTTAAATTTTTTATAGGGATTAACTTGTTTCAATCTACGTTTTGTTTTCATAAATGCTTGTGCTGAATCATAAATTTCTATTACTTTTTTATTTCTATTATAGTGGTTTAAATCAATTCCTTGCTTTTGTTTCAAATTTTCAGCTCCTTTTTCAATTATCGATGAATTGTTTCTTGAAGGAGTAATTATTTCCAGAGGGGTAAATTTAGTACAAGAGTGTACTGAATTGTTATACTTGAACAAGGAAAGTTGTATCAAATCTATAGGAGTCATAAGCGGATTCTCGGTTTAAGAAATAATATAATAATTCCAATAGCGTAGAGTGAAATCTTTCGACTGTGCCATTCATTTCACTTCTGCCAGTGGCAGTTACAAAATGTTTGATATTGAAGGTGTTTAAAAATTGTACACAGACTTTTCTCCGTCCATCACTATAATTTCTGGGGGCCTGTATTTTAGAGTGAATTCCTTAAGTACAGGAAACACATCTACGGTAGCTCTAGAATTAATTCGTGCTACTTGTACAAATTTTGAAAACTTATCGACACACGTAAGAAAGTAATGCTTTTCCAGGAAAAGTATATCGATGTGTAAAATTTCAAAAGGTCTTTCTGGTAAAGGTGTGATTTGCAACGGTTGGATGTTCGGTTTCCTGTCAAATTTTCATTCGTTACAGATACAGAATTTTTTTATGAATCCTTTTATCAAACCAGTCATTTTGGGGAAATAATACCTCCGCCAAATCTGTTGTTTATTTTCCTCTAATCCTCTGTGGGCTCTATTATGTTCTTTACTAACTATATCCAATTGATGTGAAGGTGATTCAATTTCCTCTAACATTTTTTGAGTGAATTGAATTTTTAACATATTTCGTCCATAATATTTTTTGTGCGTTTCTTGAACTTTTCCCATTATATTTTCTGATGTGTATAATCCGTTCAGTTTTGAGGCATCGAAATGCTTATGTAAAATATTTAATAAATTCCTTTCAGACATATCATTTGTATGTTTTGTTATTCTGTTAAAATTCGAAAAGAGGTTCTTAATTTCTACGTTTTGATTACCTTCTTTTATTATGACTTGATGCCGAAAAGCATTCAGAGGTCCTTCAGTAGATGGGATATATATCGAACCACAGTCGGGTGCCGAATGCTGGGTTGCTGTCATAGAGCAGCAAATCCTACTTAAGGCGTCGGCCACGACATTTGCTTTTCCTGGCTTGTAGATTGTTTCATAATCGTGCTCTTCGAGATAAGATTTCCATCTTTTTAATTTTGCATTAGTATTTTTCTGTGAAAGTGTAAAAGTAAGTGGCTGATGATCCGTTACTATCTTAAATTTAGTTCCATACAAATAGTTCCTAAGGGTTTTCAATGACCAAATTAAAGCCAACATTTCCTTTTCGAAAGCGGAATATGCCTCTTCGGTTTTTGTTAACGATCGAGAAGCGAAATGTATGGGATTGTCAGTACCAATTTCACCCTATGCCAATACTGCTCCTATAGCATAGTTCAAAGCATCGGTTGTTAGCACAAAGGGTTTACTATAATCAGGATAAATTTCAGTTTTTCAAAGCATTCAACTTGTTCGGTCGTCAATGTGATTTTTTTGTTAGACTTAGGATTTTTTTCTCCTCTTAATATACTAGTAAGTGGCTTTGCTATTTTTGCAAAGTCTTTCACAAACTTTCTATAATAATTCATTAGACCTAAAAATTATCGTAGCATTTTTATTGTTGTTGGAGCAACAAACTTTTTTATCGCTCCAACTTTCTGGGGGTTGGATTTAATTCCACTACTCGTTATAATGTGTCCTAGAAATTCAACTTCTTTGTGTAAGAATTCTGACACATCCAGTTAAACCTTTAAATTAGCTGCATTTAGTGCTTTAAGAATCGTGTCCAAATTTCCCAAATGTTCTTCCAAGGATTTTCCAAATACTATCACATCATCCATGTAAATGTAGCACATTTTGCCAATATAATTTCTTAAAACGTCATCAATGGCTCTTTGAAAGATCGCCGGGGCGTTCTTTAATTCAAAAGGCATTCGCGTAAATTCATATTTTCCGTTATTAATAGAAAATGCTGTTTTTTCTATGTCGGACGGTTTCATCTTGTTTTGATGAAAGCCAGAAGCTAAATCAAGAGTAGAGAAATATTGGTGTCCTCTTAATTGTTCCAGAACATACGCTTTCTCACGCATGGGATACCTTTCGCTTATTGTCTTTTAATTTAATTTCATGTAATCTACGACCCTACGGAATTTCTTTTTTCCTGGGATGTCCTGTAACTGGGGATGTCCAGCCGGATCTCTACGGTCTAATTATTCCATCTTCTAAAAGCTTTTTTATTTGTATATTCACCTCTTCTGTGCAAGCGGCAGGATAAGGATACACGCGTTGATGTACTGGTATATCATCAGTAGTAGTACATTCAACATTTGTAGCACATGATAATTTTAAATTAGGTTCGTAAAAGACTGATGAATTATCGTGCAATATTTTCATAATTTTTTGTTTAGTGGAAGAAATCCAATGATCATTCACACGAAAATCAACCATACTATTGTTGTCTTTAAAAGGTATTTTAAATATGGTATAGAAAATCTTTCTCCATCATCTGTAGTTATTTTCATTTAACAATTTTCAAAAGACATATCAGCCTTTATTTTTTCTAGAACGCCTGTGCCAATTATTCCTTCAAAGAAAGGACCAAAATCATGAATTTAAAACTGATAAGCTTCCTCACATTTTGGGGCAAAAATGCAATATCTATTGCATACATAGTGTTAAAACTTCCACTAACAGATTTTATATTATAGTTTGACACTTAGTATGGTTTAGATAATTTATAACTCGAGGCAAGTTTATTTGAAATAAAACTGATATTCGATCCACTATGAATCAAAAAAGGGTAATCTCCCGTTACGGTGGGCAAATTGATATATGGAAGGAATCGGTTCACCAATTTGCGTTCCATTCTAAAAAAATGAGCTCTGTAGATTGATTGTTTTCCGAAGCTTTATACGACAAATAATCGTGATTGTCTGTTCGGCAATATGTCTCATCAAGCGGTTTTGAATCCACTACATATTCAAGAGGAGCAGCGGTGCTGAAACTTCTTGAATCTCCATCAACACCATAAGCTTGTCTATTAATTGAAAACGATGCTCGGGGGCGTTTAGCGTTAAAATGTGGTTTGTTATTTGCTTGAAACAAAGGGTCAACTTCCATAGGAACTGGCCTGTTATTTGCATTTTGTTGCATTACATTGTAACCTGGATGATAATGCCTGAACATTTTTTATTGTGGATTTACACTTCTCATAGAAAAACGATTAAAATTGTGGTTCCAACCCGATGAAGCACAATTCGAATCCAAAACATCAGCTGCTTCGCCTTTAATTTTCCTTCTGATTGTTGCCACGATAATGCGGTATTCAATTGAATCACGAGGAAGACGTTCATAAATTTTGAAAATATTTTCTACTTCTAAAATCCATCTTGAAAGGCTTGATCCGTGTCCATGGAATTCAGGAAGGTTATTTACAAAATCTGGCACTTTACCTAACTGAATGTATTCATGATGAGTCATGGTGGATGGTACGACTGGTATAGAACTAGACTGTTCCTGCGGATTCATTATTCTATTTTTTGAGTGGATTTCAAAACGTCTAATTTTACGAAAAATGATGGAGAAATCTTGTCAGAGAAGTTCATTCAATCTAAAATTTTCTCTATTGTACCTAACATTCACTGCTCACTGTTTTCGCACCACGTATTCACAGTTATAAAATTTAAATTATATTATAGTAAATAAAATTGACTCGTAATGACTCACAGTAACAATATGCAAACTTTGAAACAATTGCAGCTCATCGTTGTTCACGTAGCGATGTCCACGAAGCGATGTCCACGTAGTGTCTCGAGTTGGAAGGTTGATGTAACGTTCCGGTATTGGAATGAAAGCTTGCGGGATGCTCCGGATGGTCCTTTTGGATGATTGATCTACTACGGGTCCTCGGCGTCAATCGAGAGAGATGTCACGATGTGCAGGAACTTTCACTCTTCATGTAGCTTGTGCAGGTTTATTTTAATATTACTTCACCTAAACTTTTGTATCACGAATGTATATCGGTTGGTTTTATAGCTAGTTTCACACGACACTTTTAAACTTTGTGTAGAGTTTTTGTACTGCTTCTCACCTATGTTTCGGTCGGTGTAGAAACGAATTAGCTAGTGCCTCTATTCGTCGTTGTACAGTTTTCTTTTCAAAATACTTATCACCTTACTTTAGACGTAGAGGTCCCTATTCGGGCGGGCGCCAGTTAAATCTATAGGGTTCGGACACAGACTTGCTTGTTCGAGACTCGAGACTTGATTGTTCTGCGGTCAAAATCGGAGTGAGTTTATTAAGTTTGATTTACATATAAGTTGGTTATTGGGAATTGGATGGGGCAGGGAAAGGTATTGACGATTCTTGATGACTATTTTGCTGTTTCGGCGATCACTAACTGGGTAACTGGGTCAGACGATCAACACGGTTTGCTGACCGACGCTGTTTGCTGATCGTGTGCATTCGGGCCGGTGGCGGTTGTCAACACTAGAAAATGCTGTGTTGACAACGCAGGTTGTTAACTTCTCCCTCTTTAAATTTGAGACTCCGTACGAAAAACGTGAAGGTATGTTGGTGGTTGGTAACTCTTCGGTTCTAGATTTGGGTCAGTTGGTTGATAACCTTTAGGTTCTGGAATACATTGCGGTTTGTCATCAGGTGTTGTGATTACTTCTACGTTGATGGTGTTGCGGCGTTTTATGCACAGAAATACGACGCCAATTATGATGACCATTATTGGAGTGATGAAAGAACTGCCCAATAACCATTGCCAAGTCCATGTGATACTATTACTTTCCAACTGAATATTCTGCATTTCCTTCCGAAGGTCTTTGTGTAGGATGTGTAGATGTTCAAGGCTTAGGTTTGTCACGTTGTTCACGGCTGCAACATGTATTCCATGTATTGGTAGACTAGTAGGAAAACCAGACAGTTCTGTCATGTTGGCTGAAATCAGTTTTACATTGACGTAAATATTGCATGTGTTATATTCGATTAGCAGAGAGCCAGTGAGATTCCTTCTTTCTACTAGGCAGTTTGTATCCAATGTGAATAGTTTTACCGAATTGATAAGTATGTGGGACTGGTCTAAGTTGAATATCTCTTTTTCTGTTGGATTGGTGATGAAGTCACAGCTAGCATTTCTCTGTTGTAACAGCATCGTTATGCATGTGGTGTCATCTTGCCGTAGTTCTTCTGGTTAATACATATTTTTGTTAAGCGTCGAGACGATGTAGGTTTGGGAAGTGATAGTTAGGAAGTAGGGATGAGGGATATACATTCTTTTACCATTGTTAATTGTCGGATAAATTTGTATCTTGTTGAATACTCTACGCTTAAGTTGCGGGACGCTAATAATAAGTACTAATTCGTCATGACTTACAGCAACTTTTGTGGTGGTATACGATAGACTCTCTATGGCAGTATTCGCGTCAATGTTATTATGCTGTATGTCTGCTATTATTGCGTTTGTTTCATTTTTACTAAGTACTCTTGAGTTCGTAATTCCTAATTTCGCTAGGGTTATGCTATCAATTAGTATGTTCGCCTTTTCAGATAAGAATTTTAAGTTCATTAGAATGATAATGGAATATAATTCCGTTGAAAAACTATAAAAAATATCTACTGCTGTTTTTACTTTCTGCAAGCTATCCTCCAAGTGCGATGTTCAATCCCTATTGATTACAACTTGGGCGTTATTATTCTGAATTAGTTAATTAATAGTAGAATTGATTAATCTTAAATCGTTTGCGTCTGGACTACCAGCTATAAATTTCCAGACGGTTCCTACTGTATCCCAGCACTTCTTTCGTCTTGGAATCAAGGATTTTAACATTTCCGTAACGTGTTCAAATTGTGCTGTAATTATTGGCGGGAATTGAGTCTCTTCAACGTTCTTAAAATACGTAAACAGTGAATTAATTTCGTTTTGCATTTCTGACACTTAAAAATGGTGTATATAATAATTAATAAGTTCCTTTAATTATTCTAGCTGTACCTCTGTCGAACGCTATAATGGGCACGTAGTCCATTTTTGTCAGCTTTACGTGCTGACCGATCGCTATGGGGATCCATCCATCTTTTTATGGATTCTCTGTCCATTTTCTGTAGTAACCGTACTTCTATTAATTTTCTTTATTTTAAATTTTTTATAGGGATTAACTTGTTTCAATCTACGTTTTGTTTTCATAAATGCTTGTGCTGAATCATAAATTTCTATTACTTTTTTATTTCTATTATAGTGGTTTAAATCAATTCCTTGCTTTTGTTTCAAATTTTCAGCTCCTTTTTCAATTATCGATGAATTGTTTCTTGAAGGAGTAATTATTTCCAGAGGGGTAAATTTAGTACAAGAGTGTACTGAATTGTTATACTTGAACAAGGAAAGTTGTATCAAATCTATAGGAGTCATAAGCGGATTCTCGGTTTAAGAAATAATATAATAATTCCAATAGCGTAGAGTGAAATCTTTCGACTGTGCCATTCATTTCACTTCTGCCAGTGGCAGTTACAAAATGTTTGATATTGAAGGTGTTAAAAATTGTACACAGACTTTTCTCCGTCCATCACTATAATTTCTGGGGGCCTGTATTTTAGAGTGAATTCCTTAAGTACAGGAAACACATCTACGGTAGCTCTAGAATTAATTCGTGCTACTTGTACAAATTTTGAAAACTTATCGACACACGTAAGAAAGTAATGCTTTTCCAGGAAAAGTATATCGATGTGTAAAATTTCAAAAGGTCTTTCTGGTAAAGGTGTGATTTGCAACGGTTGGATGTTCGGTTTCCTGTCAAATTTTCATTCGTTACAGATACAGAATTTTTTTATGAATCCTTTTATCAAACCAGTCATTTCGGGGAAATAATACCTCCGCCAAATCTGTTGTTTATTTTCCTCTAATCCTCTGTGGGCTCTATTATGTTCTTTACTAACTATATCCATTTGATGTGAAGGTGATTCAATATCCTCTAACATTTTTTGAGTGAATTGAATTTTTAACATATTTCGTCCATAATAATTTTTGTGCGTTTCTTGAACTTTTCCCATTATATTTTGTGATGTGTATAATCCGTTCAGTTTTGAGGCATCGAAATGCTTATGTAAAATATTTAATAAATTCCTTTCATATCATTGTATGTTTTGTTATTCTGTTAAAATTCGAAAAGAGGTTCTTAATTTCTACGTTTTGATTACCTTCTTTTATTATGACTTGATGCCGAAAAGCATTCAGAGGTCCTTCAGTAGATGGGATATATATCGAACCACAGTCGGGTGCCGAATGCTGGGTTGCTGTCATAGAGCAGCAAATCCTACTTAAGGCGTCGGCCACGACATTTGCTTTTCCTGGCTTGTAGATTGTTTCATAATCGTGCTCTTCGAGATAAGATTTCCATCTTTTTAATTTTGCATTAGTATTTTTCTGTGAAAGTGTAAAAGTAAGTGGCTGATGATCCGTTACTATCTTAAATTTAGTTCCATACAAATAGTTCCTAAGGGTTTTCAATGACCAAATTTTAGCCAACATTTCCTTTTCGAAAGCGGAATATGCTTCTTCGGTTTTTGTTAACGATCGAGAAGCGAAATGTATGGGATTGTCAGTACCAATTTCACCCTATGCCAATACTGCTCCTATAGCATAGTTCAAAGCATCGGTTGTTAGCACAAAGGGTTTACTATAATCAGGATAAATTTCAGTTTTTCAAAGCATTCAACTTGTTCGGTCGTCAATGTGATTTTTTGTTAGACTTAGGATTTTTTTCTCCTCTTAATATACTAGTAAGTGGCTTTGCTATTTTTGCAAAGTCTTTCACAAACTTTCTATAATAATTCATTAGACCTAAAAATTATCGTAGCATTTTTATTGTTGTTGGAACAACAAACTTTTTTATCGCTCCAACTTTCTGGGGGTTGGATTTAATTCCACTACTCGTTATAATGTGTCCTAGAAATTCAACTTCTTTGTGTAAGAATTCTGACACATCCAGTTAAACCTTTAAATTAGCTGCATTTAGTGCTTTAAGAATCGTGTCCAAATTTCCCAAATGTTCTTCCAAGGATTTTCCAAATACTATCACATCATCCATGTAAATGTAGCACATTTTGCCAATATAATTTCTTAAAACGTCATCAATGGCTCTTTGAAAGATCGCCGGGGCGTTCTTTAATTCAAAAGGCATTCGCGTAAATTCATATTTTCCGTTATTAATAGAAAATGCTGTTTTTTCTATGTCGGACGGTTTCATCTTGTTTTGATGAAAGCCAGAAGCTAAATCAAGAGTAGAGAAATATTGGTGTCCTCTTAATTGTTCCAGAACATACGCTTTCTCACGCATGGGATACCTTTCGCTTATTGTCTTTTAATTTAATTTCATGTAATCTACGACCCTACGGAATTTCTTTTTTCCTGGGATGTCCTGTAACTGGGGATGTCCAGCCGGATCTCTACGGTCTAATTATTCCATCTTCTAAAAGCTTTTTTATTTGTATATTCACCTCTTCTGTGCAAGCGGCAGGATAAGGATACACGCGTTGATGTACTGGTATATCATCAGTAGTAGTACATTCAACATTTGTAGCACATGATAATTTTAAATTAGGTTCGTAAAAGACTGATGAATTATCGTGCAATATTTTCATAATTTTTTGTTTAGTGGAAGAAATCCAATGATCATTCACACGAAAATCAACCATACTATTGTTGTCTTTAAAAGGTATTTTAAATATGGTATAGAAAATCTTTCTCCATCATCTGTAGTTATTTTCATTTAACAATTTTCAAAAGACATATCAGCCTTTATTTTTTCTAGAACGCCTGTGCCAATTATTCCTTCAAAGAAAGGACCAAAATCATGAATTTAAAACTGATAAGCTTCCTCACATTTTGGGGCAAAAAATGCAATATCTATTGCATACATAGTGTTAAAACTTCCACTAACAGATTTTATATTATAGCTTGACACTTAGTATGGTTTAGATAATTTATAACTCGAGGCAAGTTTATTTGAAATAAAACTGATATTCGATCCACTATGAATCAAAAAAGGGTAATCTCCCGTTACGGTGGGCAAATTGATATATGGAAGGAATCGGTTCACCAATTTGCGTTCCATTCTAAAAAAATGAGCTCTGTAGATTGATTGTTTTCCGAAGCTTTATACGACAAATAATCGTGATTGTCTGTTCGGCAATATGTCTCATCAAGCGGTTTTGAATCCACTACATATTCAAGAGGAGCAGCGGTGCTGAAACTTCTTGAATCTCCATCAACACCATAAGCTTGTCTATTAATTGAAAACGATGCTCGGGGGCGTTTAGCGTTAAAATGTGGTTTGTTATTTGCTTGAAACAAAGGGTCAACTTCCATAGGAACTGGCCTGTTATTTGCATTTTGTTGCATTACATTGTAACCTGGATGATAATGCCTGAACATTTTTTATTGTGGATTTACACTTCTCATAGAAAAACGATTAAAATTGTGGTTCCAACCCGATGAAGCACAATTCGAATCCAAAACATCAGCTGCTTCGCCTTTAATTTTCCTTCTGATTGTTGCCACGATAATGCGGTATTCAATTGAATCACGAGGAAGACGTTCATAAATTTTGAAAATATTTTCTACTTCTAAAATCCATCTTGAAAGGCTTGATCCGTGTCCATGGAATTCAGGAAGGTTATTTACAAAATCTGGCACTTTACCTAACTGAATGTATTCATGATGAGTCATGGTG
The DNA here is from genome assembly GCF_013141755.1 of Anopheles stephensi. Taxonomy (NCBI): domain Eukaryota; kingdom Metazoa; phylum Arthropoda; class Insecta; order Diptera; family Culicidae; genus Anopheles; species Anopheles stephensi. The sequence continues at coordinate 57,151 of NW_023404991.1, read as the reverse complement.
GATGGTACGACTGGTATAGAACTAGACTGTTCCTGCGGATTCATTATTCTATTTTTTGAGTGGATTTCAAAACGTCTAATTTTACGAAAAATGATGGAGAAATCTTGTCACCTTCAAATCAAATTTTAATTAAGAGAAGTTCATTCAATCTAAGCTTTTCTCTATTGTACCTAACATTCACTGCTCACTGTTTTCGCACCACGTATTCACAGTTATAAAATTTAAATTATATTATAGTAAATTAAATTGACTCGTAATGACTCACAGTAACAATATGCAGACTTTGAAACAAATGCAGCTCATCGTTGTTCACGTAGCGATGTCCACGTAGCGATGTCCACGTAGCGATGTCCACGTAGTGTCTCGAGTTGGAAGGTTGATGTAACGTTCCGGTATTGGAATGAAAGCTTGCGGGATGCTCCGGATGGTCCTTTTGGATGATTGATCTACTACGGGTCCTCGGCGTCAATCGAGAGAGATGTCACGATGTGCAGGAACTTTCACTCTTCATGTAGCTTGTGCAGGTTTATTTTAATATTACTTCACCTGAACTTTTGTATCACGAATGTATATCGGTTGGGTTTATAGCTAGTTTCACACGACACTTTTAAACTTTGTGTAGAGTTTTTGTACTGCTTCTCACTTATGTTTCGGTCGGTGTAGAAACGAATTAGCTAGTGCCTCTATTCGTCGTTGTACAGTTTTCTTTTCAAAATACTTATCACCTTACTTTAGACGTAGAGGTCCCTATTCGGGCGGGCGCCAGTTAAATCTATAGGGTTCGGACACAGACTTGCTTGTTCGAGACTCGAGACTTGATTGTTCTGCGGTCAAAATCGGAGTGAGTTTATTAAGTTTGATTTACATATAAGTTGGTTATTGGGAATTGGATGGGGAAGGGAAAGGTATTGACGATTCTTGATGACTATTTTGCTGTTTCGGCGATCACTAACTGGGTAACTGGGTCAGACGATCAACACGGTTTGCTGATCGACGCTGTTTGCTGATCGTGTGCAATCGGGCCGGTGGCGGTTGACAACACTAGAAAATGCTGTGTTGACAACGCAGGTTGTTAACTCGCGTAACTCAATTTCGATGTTGTTGTCGGTGGATCTGGACTGACTTATATAAGATGGTTCCCGAAGTTTCCACCTCCGATGGCTCTCTCTAGCGCCAGATTGAAGAGGATACAGGCAAGCCCATCTCCCTGGCGCAAGCAAATCTCTCCTGGTGGTAGCAAAGAGCCCTGAGAGTTTTCCATCCACCTTCACCTGGCATGTGATGTTGGCCATTGTCATACTTACAAGCCTGGTAAGCTTGGCCGGCATTCCAAAAGTGCTCATTGCGTCGAGAGGTTTACCCTGTAAGTGGTTGATTTTCCGTTTGGAAATCCTCTCTGGTAGTTTCCATCTAGTTTTTAGCTATCCGGTAGAAACAGAACAGTCTCACCTTTAGTTGCAGATTGAAATGTTTTGCTTTCCTTTCGTAAATCCTTCTAAATTGAGGCTGTCTCTGCTCGTCTATAGTTGAAAGATAGGTTAGAAAGATTTCAGGAACTTATGCGAAATTAGAAGGGTTATCTACCTCATTAAAAGTCAGGCTTTTGTGTAATTTTTGCACACTTATAATTGGTTTGTTTTCAATTTAGAAACCTTTGACTTAGATGTGTTTTAAACCTATTTTCCTTAATGTTACTGTAATACTTACTTTTAGCTTTTTTTCGATACTATAATTTCTTTCGAATCGTAAGGACACAGCTTTTTTGGCTAAAAAAGATTGTTGAAGACCAGGGAAATCTTCTAAAAATCAAGACTCACTCTATAGAAACTACACCCACACACACGCACGCGGAAGTATTTATCTGGTTGTATTTATTAATTAATTTATTATTTTTTTTATTTTTAGGTTAAACCCATAAAAAGCCAAGATGTGAAAAGTGTGAAGAAAGAGCAACAGACCAAAATCGCCAAACCGGTAGTGGAAAGCGTTACGAAGGTTTCCCGCGTTCGGCAACCAGTAGTGCCAAAGTGTGGCGCCATTACTACCGGCAGGACACCGGCAAAACCTTCCATCGGCAGTCCCATTCATCGTCCGGTTGCGAAACCACTCGCCACAAAACCGTACGCTCAACGTTCGGCGACGAAAAAGCTTCAACGTGGAGCCACCCGGCAGCAAGCAGAAGCTCAAACCACCAGCCGGATGGTAAACCGGTGTCGAAAATCCCACTACCGAAGGGTGAGAAAACTAACACACCACCGAGTCGTATTCCACCGCCGAAGCGGACCACACTCCAGGCGGGAAAGCAGTCATCCAAGCTCGGTGCATTGAAAACGTCTCCAGATGGTGCCCTTAAGAAGTAACGGCGCATAGCTAGCTTCCTTTTCTCTGTCGCTCTTTTTCGCGTAATCTTAGCTAGCTTATCTCATGGATGGTAGCAATTGAAACAAATACTTTACTATCATACACACGTGCCCGGCTTGCTTAATAGAAGGCGATACCGTTTGCTGCTGGTCGGGATCGGTCAGATGATTTATCCATTGACCGGTTAGTTGGGGCCCCGGAGGGTGTTCGATTCCTTTCTTTTCGTCTCTGTTACGTCGCATGTTACCTATTACCAACTAGCCCGAAACATGCGAACACACAAACCTATATATATATATATATATATATATATATATATATATATATATATATATATATATATATATATATATATATATATATATATATATATATATATATATATATATATATATATATATATATATGTAATAATGGGAGAAATGGAACAACTGAAGAATTTACGGAGCAGCAACTTTATTTCATGACCTTATCGCTCTGCTGACGTTTCGCTACTGATCTACTTTTCATCCTCTGCCCAAGGTGATCCTTCTCATTTTACTCGGTACAGGGTGATCCTGCCTGCTACCCAACTAACGTTTTTGATTTTACATCCGGTCGTCCTGATTGAAGTCAGACCCTTGATCTTCATCATCTCCCTCTTCTGCTGTTAACGCATAAGCCCATAGCCTCATATTATCTTCACTTGTACTCGTCTCTAGCGGTCCTTCGCCAAGTCCTACTTTCCTAACGCGATACCGCCCGTTGCGGTTTACATGCATAATTTCGTAGGGACCCAAGTATTCGCTAGCAAGTTTCTTACCAGCAACGAATTGCGTTCGTTTGATAGCTACCAACTCTCCTAGCTTATACCCTGACGCAGGTTTTCGTTTCTTATCGAATTGATCCTTGTAGCGCCGCTGCGCTTGTTCTATAGCAATACGAGCGTCTTTTCGCAATTCCTGCCTTACGTTATCATGATATTCATACCATTCTTTATTTATAATTTCCCTCAGCTGATCATCACTGCTATTTTTCATCTTCACGCCAAACATCAGTTCAAACGGTGTTTTGCCCGTTGTTGAATGATAATACGCATTTATCGCACGTTGCACTCGGTTCACCCACTTAAACCATTTTGACGGATCTTCTGTCGATAGTTTCGCCAGCATTTCTATAGCCGTCCGGTTAACTCGCTCCGCTTGTCCATTTCCCCGTGGCACTCCGGTAGTAGAAACGATGTGCTCGATACCCTGGTTCTGAACGTGCGCAGCAAATGTATTGGACGTGAACGCTGATCCTCTATCGGTGATAATCCTTGTCGGATTTCCAAACACGGCTGACCAACACTCCAGTTTCCGTAGTACTTCCTCAGCAGTTGTAGTACGTGTGGGGTATAACCAAACAAATTTAGAAAAACTATCAACTATTGTTAGAATATACCTGTATTGTTTCGCTGTGGTATCCATGGGGCCTACGTGGTCCATATGAAGTGTGTGCAAAGGCACGTCCCCTTTCGGAATAGGACTCAGGTAACCCTCCTTCAATCCAAGCTTTTTATTGTGCAAAATACACGGAACACAATTGCCAATGTGTTGTCGCACCTTCATCTCCAAATGAGGGATCCAAAACTTTTGTCTTATACCATGCATCATCTTTTGTACTCCAATGTGACCTGCGTTGTGAGCATCTGATATTATCTGCCTTTCCATCAGACGCGGAACCACCAACAAGTCTTGCCCTTCCACAGCTCGATGTAATAGACCGTTTTTCATTTTGTAAGGATCGTACTTTGCTTTCTCTAACACAGCCATGATTGCTTTCAACTGATCGTCTTTTAATTGATTTTCTCTAATCCGCACCGACACATCAGCTGCAATATTCATTACACTCAACGGATATCGACTCAAGCAATCCACATGCTTTAAATTTTTTCCGGGCCGATGTTCTGTCTCGAACGTAAAATCTTGTAAGAACATCACCCATGGCAAAACATCTTTAGGAACCTCTGCTTTTTTCAGTGTCTGCTTGAAAGCTATACAGTCCGTTACTAATTTAAACTGATTTCCTAACAGGTAGAACCTAAATTTTTTCACCGATAAATACACCGCTTTTGCTTCTAAAATATAGCTGTGCAAACTCGACTCTGCCTGAGTTGTTTTCTTGCTCCAGAATGAAACTGGATGCATTTTCCCTTCAAACCGTTGTAATAATGCTGCACCAAACCCTTCTTTTGACGCATCGGTATGGAGTTCAGTTTCTGCACCTCTCTGATACAACTTCAACACTGGTTCGCGCACTAATGCTTCCTTTAACGCGTTTATAGCATTCAACTCTCTTTCACCAATGCTAAATTTAGCCTCATTCTTTAGCAAATCCGTTAAAGGTCTAGCTATGATGGAATACGACTTGATAAACTTCCTAAAGAACCCGGTAAGCCCTAAGAAGGCTTGCACCGCTTTTACATTGCTCGGAGTTTTGAATTCCCTTACTGCTTTCGTTTTTTCCATTCCAGGGGAAACTGTCCCGTTCTCGATATAATGGCCCAAAAAGTTAACAGATCGCTGCATAAAAAGACATTTTTTCCATTTTATCTTCAGTCCGAATTCTGCCGCCGTACTCAACACCTTCTTTGTTCTGGCTAGACACTCTTCCGCCGTTTTCCCATGCACTATAATATCGTCCATATACAACTCTAACACATTATCATCAATTAGTTGTTGAAACACATGGTTAACGAAACGAATAAACACCGCGGGTGAGTTGCAGAAACCAAATGGCGTACGATTGAATTCGTATAAACCTCTGCTTGTCACGAAAGCCGTAAACTTCTTGCTCTCTTCCTTTATTGGCACGTGGAAGAAACCATTCTCTAAGTCCATCACCGAGAACCATTTTGCTGCTTGCAACTTCACTAGAACGTCGTCTATCACCGGTATTGGAAATGCATCTTTCAATACCATGCTGTTTAATTTCCGAAAATCAATACACACACGATTTGACCCATCCTTTTTTTTTACTACCACGACACGACTCGCGAAGTTTGATGTAGACGCCCTTATAATTCCGCTCTTAATCCACTCATCGACTTGTTTGTTTACTGCTTGTTCCTGCACGAAAGGCAGCCTGCTGGGCGCATGCCTAAATGGCATTATTTGTCCATCGGGAACAATTTCCAGTTCAACCGGACTTTTACATGACCATTTCGAGTTGGTTTTCTCCTTATCTTTGAAATCCTCGATCATTTGCCCTATCTCATTCCGATACTGATGATGTATTGATACTTCATTTGCGCCGTTTATCGTCAAGGCATTCGCACACAACACATCGCATTGTTCCTGATTCTCGCTCACTCTTGGTTTTATTTTAACGCCCTCCGCAGTTACCAAGGCGTCCATCGCACACAACGCATCCCTTCCCAAAATCACTTCGTAAACACTGCTATTGTCTGGGACCACATAAAAAGACATTACCGGATAATTTTGCCCGTCGATACACACTTCGGTTTCTACCCGACCCAATGCCTTTGTTTTTTTCCCACCAAAACCGTTGAATACCATGTCGGTCTTTGCCAACAATAGGCTACCGATTTTGTTCATAACACTGTATTGTAACAAACTGTATTCGCTGCCGGTGTCAAAAAGCGTTTTGAAATAGTATTGCCCGATGCGCATGTCAACAGTTCCACTATTTTCACTCGAAACGAGGTTCGTATTCCCAGGATTGTGCCTGTTTCGATTTCTTGGACAACTGTTCGACACGTGGCCGCGCTCACCGCACGAATAACATTTCGGTCCTTTTGTTCGAGAATCACATTCCCTTGCTCGATGACCAACACCATCACACTCGAAGCATTTTTTCGGGTTTTCTTCTTTAACACACTTCTTAGCTTCATGTCCGACATCGCCACAATTGTAACATTTTCGTTGATTTCTTGGTTCAACTCGCGTAACACTCTTTTCCGATGTTCTTTTGGCTTCTGCTCTTTCAAGGAATAACAATTCCTGCTTTAGCTCGGTCATGTTGCTCGTTCGATACAGTGACGCACGCATTCTTGTTTCATGGGTCACGCCGTCCACGATGTATTCGATTAGGCTGCATTCGTCAATATCGGCGTCACGAGCTATGCGTTGCATTTCATATACGTACTCAAGCATAGTTTCCTTATGCGTTTTCCGTCGAGCCATAAGCCTTCTATGAACATCACCCGAGCGTACTATCTTTTCGAATTCCTTTATCAGTTTAGATCGTAACACCGGGTAGGATGATAAAGTTTTTTCCGTCGCCAGGAAACTTCTCGCAATGCCCACCATCTTACGTCGACACATGATGAACATTTGGTCTTCGGACCACAGTGCCATTTTTGCGACACCCTCAAAATCGTCGAACCACGCTCTAATATCCTTTGTCAAATCCGCTCCATAGGGCTCAATTCCGTCCTCCACATCTCGGAATGAGTATGGCTGCACTGGTGTATGGATTATGGCCGTTTTTGTCGCGTCTACTAGCGATCCGCTTTCCGCATCCATATAGCCCGTTGTGTTCGCGGCATCTTCGATGGGATTTTGTTCGGGAACGGCTTCTAACGTCATTCCGGAATCCATGATCCGTTTCGCCAGGTCCTCTTTACTGCCGGACGTAGCCAAGCCAGCCATTTCACACTTTCGCACTAGGCCAACACGCGTAAATTCTTCCACCAATCGTTCCATAGTTTATTCACACCGCACGACCTGTAACACACAGCTCACATACACGTCGATTGTTTCTTTTTTAGTGCACACAGCACTCTCACATGAATAACAGCACACAGCCGAAGCACCGAATACTTTCCAGGAATCGCCTACCACACACGCGCACGTCGATCCCTTGGCGCACACAGCAACCACTCACACGACCTGCCGCACACAGCTAGTAAAGCGAACCTTTTCCGCGTATCGGTATATTCACACCCGTGCAGGTCTTTATTTTGGCGCACACAGCAACCACTAATACGACCAGCCGCACACAGCAAACGGGTTTTGAGAATAGGTATATCCCACTTCTGACACCAAATGTAACAATGGGATAAATGGAACAACTGAAGAATTTACGGAGCAGCAACTTTATTTCATGACCTTATCGCTCTGCTGACGTTTCGCTACTGATCTACTTTTCATCCTCTGCCCAAGGTGATCCTTCTCATTTTACTCGGTACAGGGTGATCCTGCCTGCTACCCAACTAACGTTTTTGATTTTACATATATATATATATATATATATATATATATATATATATATATATATATATATATATATATATATATAAGTAACGGCTGCTAAGTTTCTTTCATTCACTGGTGTTTATGTCCTCAATTATTTAAACGCGAGCACTTTAAAACGATCGAAACGTCATTCACTCGGTTAACTTATTTTTCCACGGTTGTCCACGTACTGATTGTTAAACACGATTTCTTTCGTAAGCATAGACTTCTTCACTAAACATTTAAAGTTACTTTCGAGTTTGTTTCGGATGTGAACTTTTTTCGTTCACTCCGGAGCCGTATTGTAACACTATTGTTCTCGGATAGTAAAATAACGTACTTCGTTTAGTTCTACCTTTTTGGAAGAACTTTATTACCCTTTGGTATGGCTTAATTCGGAGCCGTGTTTATTGCTTATATATAGCTTATATCACGCACTGGCACTCACTGATGCTCTCCGATTTTGTTCTGCACTTGTGCACATTGATATGATCGCAACGGCACTCGATCGGTTCACTTATAGCACTGTAGTTCTTACGTGTATTAATTGTAAACCGTTTCACTCGCTGCAATTCACTTTATTTTTCACGAGCGCAGAATTTGAATCTGAACCTTTTTGAAGCACTGCTTGGTGCGGGTTCAGTTAGAGGCTGTTCTTTTGGCGACAGCACACCACGAACGTAAGTTCGCTCGAATGAGTTGTTAACGCGCGCGGATATTAACAACTTCTTTCTGGAGCCACCATTTGTTAGTTCGATAACGAACCGTTGTTGAACCGACCACGCGAAGGAGTGATCGATTCGGAGATCTCCGCGCAGATTCCTGGCCTTGTCAGAGTTGCTTGAATCAGGCGGCTAACCTTTTTTCCTGGAAAACCAGGAGAAGTTTTTAGCGGCGGACTCGCACTACACTAACTCGGCGTGGACAACGGGAATGCCGTAGCTCGATCAGACGATTAGCCTTTTTTCCTGGATAACTAGGAGAAGTATCTAACCGTGGTTCTTGCTTGGCTTGATTTCGCCTAATTCTTCCGACGGAGTGGGGAGACACCAAAGTGCGTAACCAATTTCCGGAGGGAAGGCAAAGGTGAAACTTTCCCGATTCTGTATGGATACCCAAACAATGAAACACAAGCTTCTTCGTTGAGGTTTGGATTACAAGTCGCTTTTTATTCTCAAAAATCCTGTCTTATATACTAAAATTCTATGGGAAAAAGAACATGAAACAGCATTACATCGATCTCCTTTATCCTAACTCGGTATGCCGATGCGTTTGATCCCTGCCAGACGTCGGCTAGTGTAGGAGGTCTGTAATGTTACAATATCTGGCAATTGTTACCCTATCGTTTTATGACCGCGGGTACTGATTGTTAAACACGATTTCTTTCGTAAGCATAGACTTCTTCGCTAAACATTTAAAGTTACTTTCGAGTTTGTTTCGGATGTGAACTTTTTTCGTTCACTCCGGAGCCGTATTGTAACACTATTGTTCTCGGATAGTAAAATAACGTACTTCGTTTAGTTCTACCTTTTTGGAAGAACTTTATTACCCTTTGGTTTGGCTTAATTCGGAGCCGTGTTTATTGCTTATATATAGCTTATATCACGCACTGGCACTCACTGATGCTCTCCGATTTTGTTCTGCACTTGTGCACATTGATATGATCGCAACGGCACTCGATCGGTTCACTTATAGCACTGTAGTTCTTACGTGTATTAATTGTAAACCGTTTCACTCGCTGCAATTCACTTTATTTTTCACGAGCGCAGAATTTGAATCTGAACCTTTTTGAAGCACTGCTTGGTGCGGGTTCAGTTAGAGGCTGTTCTTTTGGCGACAGCACACCACGAACGTAAGTTCGCTCGAATGAGTTGTTAACGCGCGCGGATATTAACAACTTCTTTCTGGAGCCACCATTTGTTAGTTCGATAACGAACCGTTGTTGAACCGACCACGCGAAGGAGTGATCGATTCGGAGATCTCCGCGCAGATTCCTGGCCTTGTCAGAGTTGCTTGAATCAGGCGGCTAACCTTTTTTCCTGGAAAACCAGGAGAAGTTTTTAGCGGCGGACTCGCACTACACTAACTCGGCGTGGACAACGGGAATGCCGTAGCTCGATCAGACGATTAGCCTTTTTTCCTGGATAACTAGGAGAAGTATCTAACCGTGGTTCTTGCTTGGCTTGATTTCGCCTAATTCTTCCGACGGAGTGGGGAGACACCAAAGTGCGTAACCAATTTCCGGAGGGAAGGCAAAGGTGAAACTTTCCCGATTCTGTATGGATACCCAAACAATGAAACACAAGCTTCTTCGTTGAGGTTTGGATTACAAGTCGCTTTTTATTCTCAAAAATCCTGTCTTATATACTAAAATTCTATGGGAAAAAGAACATGAAACAGCATTACATCGATCTCCTTTATCCTAACTCGGTATGCCGATGCGTTTGATCCCTGCCTGACGTCGGCTAGTGTAGGAGGTCTGTAATGTTACAATATCTGGCAATTGTTACCCTATCGTTTTATGACCGCGGGTAATGCATCGCGCATCTGTGGTTCAAGTGCGTATGTTTATTTTCCTATTGCCTATTGCCTGCGCGTCGTTTACTCTATTCGTCAAGTTGGTCCTTCCTTCACTGCCCTACGACCGTGCCTTGATCTTCGCGTTGGTCTTTTTTCGTGAAACTAATCGCGCAATGACAATGTATGCGTTGTGTGCATGCAACCCTTTTCGGCCCATGTTCTTCACTTTCGTTTTTATTACATGGCTTGAGTTTATTTATAGTTTTCATATGTCTGGATATTGTCCCTTTTTCGAGATATTTTATGACATACCCTGACATGTTACCATAATTTCGTCTTTCTCACGGTATGAGGCCTCTCTGTGGCTTAAGGTTGTTTTCCTAAGATAATATTTTCCGGTGAGAATTTATCCTAAACGAAAGATATTTAGTTATTTAAAATTGTACCTCTAACTCTTGCATGCCAGTCATTTTAGCTCAATTTTATTTTGTCGCGTTCGCAACATTCCGGCCCTCGTAAAACTACAAGTTTTTACAAATAAACGCGACGTAGAACTGCCCGGATAAAATTCAACTTCTCCTGTTGAGTTAATTTTCCTAATATTTTAATCAATTGAATTGTTTTGCACTCTCATTATACGACACCTGATTGTAATTGCACGCATTTTGCCGTTGACGGTTCATCGATTCTTGCAGTCGGTTGAAGAAACCATTTACAGTTGTTTAGCCGGTGAAAGTGCGTTGGTGCTCGTAGGTTGTCGCAGCGATGACGAAGGACGAAGGAGATGATAGTAATGAGGCATAATTCACTGTTGGTTGCACATTGGACTACTCGTAGGGCTGCGCGTTAGGCGTTGAAGCTCAGATACGATTTTGATTGACACGCTTTTCAAAAATCTCTACAGGATAAGAGATGTTGCAGTTGCTCGTTGATTTCACACGTCGTCGTCTTAAACACGATGACTTCAGTTGGGCGATTTCTCAAGTGGCTACGATGTGAAAAATAGTCGCCATATTGATGCTGGATTTTAAGATTTAGATATCGATAGTTGAAGATGCATTGTAATCGGCTGGTCGACCAAGATTATAGTTTAGACCGCAGTAAGGCGTTATGCAGAAACTATTGTAGACTTGGGTGTTGTTCAGCTCTGATTTAGTTGCAGAGAAGAAGTGAGTCTCTCATCACTTTGTATAGCAGGTTTTCATCTTCTGGAGATCTCAGCATCTTGACCTTGCTTTCCATCAGACTCGGCCCATATGACCTAAAAGTAGTCTCTCGATGGCGTTAGCAAGACATACAGCATTTGTTCGACCTTGAACGTTTGATAGTTGAACATTAGCTAGCTTTCTTCGTAGATTAAAGTTGTGACTTCGCACACCCTTTGTAGTTTCTTTTTTTTTGTTGAGATAGCTAATTTCGTATCTAAGCACTAGCCAACCGCATATTACCGCTTCGTAGTTCCCTTCGACGTTGACCGTTGTCATCTAATTGTTGATAGCAGACCAACTGTTTCTGCCGGATGAAGAATGACGCTCTGAAGACTTCTCTGATTCTGGTTGAACTCAGACGTTACTGACGAAATGCGTTGCTCTTGTGCGGGTGCCTTGCAATTACCTGACTTTTAATATAGAGAGTCATAGTCGATTATTTCTAACGTTTGAGCTAATCTCCTCACTTCTACTCTTTTAGAAAACTAATGTGTACTTTTTCTCGCAATGTCTATTTGACGATCGTTTTCTACTTTGAATTTTTGAAAGTTAAAATACTTGAACGCTTCATTTGAGTCGATTTGATTTGATAGATTTTCTTGTCTTCTTATATCATTTGTGGCATGCAAGAGGCTATTTTCTTTTGCGAATAGTTTTTTGGTTGCAATCAAATATGTAATCAATCCCCTTGTTGTATTACCCAAAACTTCAGCTGAAAAGAGAAATAACATGATTAATATAAAGGTCGATAAATTGTTGAACAATACCATGAGGCCTTTGATTAAGCCAAATTGCCTTTTCCTATAGGTTTAATCGTTTGTGTGATTGCAGTAGCTTTCCTTGCGCTGGCTGTCAAAACCTCGTAGTTCCATGCATCAGAAATTATTTTCTTACTTTCCATCTTTATTGTTGGTAATTCTTTATCAATTATCTCTTCAATCATATTTTCTTCATGAATTCCTATGAAACTACTTTCAATTGGTCCTTTATTGGGTAGCCTTTGTTTCTTGTTTAATGGTGATTCAAACTTTTGTTTGGCGTAAACATTCAAATCCGCCAGTTCACTGACTGGACGGCGATATTTCCCGTGTAAAGTTTTTACAGGTGCAGATCCTTTTTGATCTTTTGTCATTTGTGTTTCCATAAAATGATTGGAGTTTTCGATACAGGTGGAAATCCTATTTCTTTTCTTTTTTGTAGTTGATGCCTGAAGAACTGAATTTTCATTTGTTAATTTGTAGCCCTTTTGAATCTCCGGATTTGTCTCTCTTTGACTGATGGCTATTGATATCTCTGAGAGCCGTTTTTTCAGATTTTATTTTCCGTCGTTTTGCTGGTTGTTTTAAGCTTGAATTAGCAATATCCCTAGGTAAAGAAATTTGAACAACTGGTTTCAATACAGACTTTTCTACTGAAAATTTGTTGGATATTGGTTTACGAAATTTTCTTTCTCTTGCACTATCATGGAATATTCCTCTTCTTGGCTTTCGGTTGTTTTTCCGTAAATTAGCCAACCCAATCTTGTCCTCATTGCTATCGGTTATGTGGGTTTACCATATTTATGTTTAAACCCCATCAATAAATGATTATTATTCAAGCCGATCATTATAGTGGGTCGAATGTTTTGAAATCCTGAAACAGGAAGATTAGCAAGGTGAGGATATTTTTTGCTTAGATTATCATAATCTAAAGATTGAACAGGTAATTTCAAATCTTTAACCGTTCTCACATTCTTCAGTTGAAAACCCTTTTTAGTTGGACCCTTGATTCTTATTTCCACGTTTTGGCTTGTAACGTGTTCAGTTTGTTTGCCTTGTGTCCATAGTAATTTGAGCGGTTTTACTTCCCCATTTAGGTTAAGTTGACGCGCAACTTTTTCTTCTAATAGGGTTGAGGATGAACCTGGGTCTAATAGCGCATAGGTTTTTATTTTGTGATTGCCGTTTGTCAATTCAACTGGCAACACTTGGAAGTGCGTTGATGATGTTGCTTCTAGTTCTTGATGATTGTTTACTCCTGCGATTTCAAAATTTAGCATTTTATGATGCCTATCGGTGCATCCATTTATCCCGCATATTTGCGCGGATCTACAATCATGTATTGTATGATTGTTAGATTTCAAGCAACCTAAACATAAACCTTTATTTTGAGCAATTTTTATTCGCTCAGATGGCACCTCATCGACCAATGCATAACATCTGATCGTTTCATGTAGCTTATTGCATATTTGCCTGCTTCTTTTGAATTCTGTTCGAAATCCTTATCCCTTTTGATTGGTTGTTGAAAACCTTTGTATGGGATTTTTTGTTCGTGAAGATGAACGCCTCCACGTTGGGTATGTGCGGATATCGTTTTTAGCATGTTTGCCGTTTTAGCGAAAGATCTCAACCAATCGCATAGGTTATCTAGAGTTTGAACCCTTAACGGTGATTCCGCTTCAGCCATGTACCGGGCTCTTTTTTCCTGAATGGTGTGGTAGCCTAGCAGTCAACTCCAACACCAGCGTATGATTTTTCAGGTAGTCCGGTTCCCTCATCAAGTTTACTGTTTGAATGAGGTTTTCTAAAGCGTTTACCATTTCCACGACAATGCTTTTGGAATCTCCTCGGATTTTATACAGATTATTACGTAGTTCAAGATACTCTAAATCTGTTCTCCCGAAGGAGTTCTTTAAGCGTGTCAATATTTCTGGCACGTTTGTAGAATCCAACATTAGTTGTTGAACGCTTTTGAGGGCTGGTCCATATAAAGCCTGTTTAAGGCGGTTTAAATTTTCTAAATTAGAAAATCTTCCCTCCTCATTAGTATCATCATATGTTTGTTTAAAATTTGGCCATTCTACAGGATCTCCTCCAAATCTCGGCAACTGCATAAGCGATTGTCTTTTCAATAGCGTTTCTATGTGCGGCGATCCTTGTTTGTCGCTCGCAATAGTTGTTACTGCTTTTAAAAATTCTTGTAATTGCTCCTTTGATTGTTCTTGTTGACCAAGCAATAGTCGTGAGAACATAGCCTCTGTATCCTTACTAGCGGATTCCTTGGGCAATCTATTAAGTTCATATGCTATCTTTTGACATTTTACGCAAAGCCAGCATGCTTTCTTCGGAAGTGTCTTCCGCCACGTACAATCGGCAACTGCCGGAAGTGTTCGTGGTAAATTTATAAGGCATCTCGGCGGACCTTTAAAACTCCTACTCTGAGCTATAGATAAGAAAGTTCGACTTACCGTTTTCGGTGTTACCTTTCCTTGACGTGCCCGGTAGTTCAATGTGGTCTCGATCTCGCTGATAATTCACTCCGGAGTCGTACTAAAAAACCATCTGCACCGATAGTCAACTGACTTACTCCGTTAAGATACGCCTTACGAGAACTTTTTCCCACGTGCGTATTGCTGATAAGTTTCTTTCATGCACTGGTGTTTATGTCCTCAATTATTTAAACGCGAGCACTTTAAAACGATCGAAACGTCATTCACTCGGTTAACTTATTTTTCCGCGATTGTCCACGTACTGATTGTTAAACACGATTTCTTTCGTAAGCATAGACTTCTTCGCTAAACATTTAAAGTTACTTTCGAGTTTGTTTCGGATGTGAACTTTTTTCGTTCACTCCGGAGCCGTATTGTAACACTATTGTTCTCGGATAGTAAAATAACGTACTTCGTTTAGTTCTACCTTTTTGGAAGAACTTTATTACCCTTTGGTATGGCTTAATTCGGAGCCGTGTTTATTGCTTATATATATAGCTTATATCACGCACTGGCACTCACTGATGCTCTCCGATTTTGTTCTGCACTTGTGCACATTGATATGACCGCAACGGCACTCGATCGGTTCACTTATAGCACTGTAGTTCTTACGTGTATTAATTGTAAACCGTTTCACTCGCTGCAATTCACTTTATTTTTCACGAGCGCAGAATTTGAATCTGAACCTTTTTGAAGCACTGCTTGGTGCGGGTTCAGTTAGAGGCTGTTCTTTTGGCGACAGCACACCACGAACGTAAGTTCGCTCGAATGAGTTGTTAACGCGCGCGGATATTAACAACTTCTTTCTGGAGCCACCATTTGTTAGTTCGATAACGAACCGTTGTTGAACCGACCACGCGAAGGAGTGATCGATTCGGAGATCTCCGCGCAGATTCCTGGCCTTGTCAGAGTTGCTTGAATCAGGCGGCTAACCTTTTTTCCTGGAAAACCAGGAGAAGTTTTTAGCGGCGGACTCGCACTACACTAACTCGGCGTGGACAACGGGAATGCCGTAGCTCGATCAGACGATTAGCCTTTTTTCCTGGATAACTAGGAGAAGTATCTAACCGTGGTTCTTGCTTGGCTTGATTTCGCCTAATTCTTCCGACGGAGTGGGGAGACACCAAAGTGCGTAACCAATTTCCGGAGGGAAGGCAAAGGTGAAACTTTCCCGATTCTGTATGGATACCCAAACAATGAAACACAAGCTTCTTCGTTGAGGTTTGGATTACAAGTCGCTTTTTATTCTCAAAAATCCTGTCTTATATACTAAAATTCTATGGGAAAAAGAACATGAAACAGCATTACATCGATCTCCTTTATCCTAACTCGGTATGCCGATGCGTTTGATCCCTGCCAGACGTCGGCTAGTGTAGGAGGTCTGTAATGTTACAATATCTGGCAATTGTTACCCTATCGTTTTATGACCGCGGGTACTGATTGTTAAACACGATTTCTTTCGTAAGCATAGACTTCTTCGCTAAACATTTAAAGTTACTTTCGAGTTTGTTTCGGATGTGAACTTTTTTCGTTCACTCCGGAGCCGTATTGTAACACTATTGTTCTCGGATAGTAAAATAACGTACTTCGTTTAGTTCTACCTTTTTGGAAGAACTTTATTACCCTTTGGTTTGGCTTAATTCGGAGCCGTGTTTATTGCTTATATATAGCTTATATCACGCACTGGCACTCACTGATGCTCTCCGATTTTGTTCTGCACTTGTGCACATTGATATGATCGCAACGGCACTCGATCGGTTCACTTATAGCACTGTAGTTCTTACGTGTATTAATTGTAAACCGTTTCACTCGCTGCAATTCACTTTATTTTTCACGAGCGCAGAATTTGAATCTGAACCTTTTTGAAGCACTGCTTGGTGCGGGTTCAGTTAGAGGCTGTTCTTTTGGCGACAGCACACCACGAACGTAAGTTCGCTCGAATGAGTTGTTAACGCGCGCGGATATTAACAACTTCTTTCTGGAGCCACCATTTGTTAGTTCGATAACGAACCGTTGTTGAACCGACCACGCGAAGGAGTGATCGATTCGGAGATCTCCGCGCAGATTCCTGGCCTTGTCAGAGTTGCTTGAATCAGGCGGCTAACCTTTTTTCCTGGAAAACCAGGAGAAGTTTTTAGCGGCGGACTCGCACTACACTAACTCGGCGTGGACAACGGGAATGCCGTAGCTCGATCAGACGATTAGCCTTTTTTCCTGGATAACTAGGAGAAGTATCTAACCGTGGTTCTTGCTTGGCTTGATTTCGCCTAATTCTTCCGACGGAGTGGGGAGACACCAAAGTGCGTAACCAATTTCCGGAGGGAAGGCAAAGGTGAAACTTTCCCGATTCTATATGGATACCCAAACAATGAAACACAAGCTTCTTCGTTGAGGTTTGGATTACAAGTCGCTTTTTATTCTCAAAAATCCTGTCTTATATACTAAAATTCTATGGGAAAAAGAACATGAAACAGCATTACATCGATCTCCTTTATCCTAACTCGGTATGCCGATGCGTTTGATCCCTGCCTGACGTCGGCTAGTGTAGGAGGTCTGTAATGTTACAATATCTGGCAATTGTTACCCTATCGTTTTATGACCGCGGGTAATGCATCGCGCATCTGTGGTTCAAGTGCGTATGTTTATTTTCCTATTGCCTATTGCCTGCGCGTCGTTTACTCTATTCGTCAAGTTGGTCCTTCCTTCACTGCCCTACGACCGTGCCTTGATCTTCGCGTTGGTCTTTTTTCGTGAAACTAATCGCGCAATGACAATGTATGCGTTGTGTGCATGCAACCCTTTTCGGCCCATGTTCTTCACTTTCGTTTTTATTACATGGCTTGAGTTTATTTATAGTTTTCATATGTCTGGATATTGTCCCTTTTTCGAGATATTTTATGACATACCCTGACATGTTACCATAATTTCGTCTTTCTCACGGTATGAGGCCTCTCTGTGGCTTAAGGTTGTTTTCCTAAGATAATATTTTCCGGTGAGAATTTATCCTAAACGAAAGATATTTAGTTATTTAAAATTGTACCTCTAACTCTTGCATGCCAGTCATTTTAGCTCAATTTTATTTTGTCGCGTTCGCAACATTCCGGCCCTCGTAAAACTACAAGTTTTTACAAATAAACGCGACGTAGAACTGCCCGGATAAAATTCAACTTCTCCTGTTGAGTTAATTTTCCTAATATTTTAATCAATTGAATTGTTTTGCACTCTCATTATACGACACCTGATTGTAATTGCACGCATTTTGCCGTTGACGGTTCATCGATTCTTGCAGTCGGTTGAAGAAACCATTTACAGTTGTTTAGCCGGTGAAAGTGCGTTGGTGCTCGTAGGTTGTCGCAGCGATGACGAAGGACGAAGGAGATGATAGTAATGAGGCATAATTCACTGTTGGTTGCACATTGGACTACTCGTAGGGCTGCGCGTTAGGCGTTGAAGCTCAGATACGATTTTGATTGACACGCTTTTCAAAAATCTCTACAGGATAAGAGATGTTGCAGTTGCTCGTTGATTTCACACGTCGTCGTCTTAAACACGATGACTTCAGTTGGGCGATTTCTCAAGTGGCTACGATGTGAAAAATAGTCGCCATATTGATGCTGGATTTTAAGATTTAGATATCGATAGTTGAAGATGCATTGTAATCGGCTGGTCGACCAAGATTATAGTTTAGACCGCAGTAAGGCGTTATGCAGAAACTATTGTAGACTTGGGTGTTGTTCAGCTCTGATTTAGTTGCAGAGAAGAAGTGAGTCTCTCATCACTTTGTATAGCAGGTTTTCATCTTCTGGAGATCTCAGCATCTTGACCTTGCTTTCCATCAGACTCGGCCCATATGACCTAAAAGTAGTCTCTCGATGGCGTTAGCAAGACATACAGCATTTGTTCGACCTTGAACGTTTGATAGTTGAACATTAGCTAGCTTTCTTCGTAGATTAAAGTTGTGACTTCGCACACCCTTTGTAGTTTCTTTTTTTTTGTTGAGATAGCTAATTTCGTATCTAAGCACTAGCCAACCGCATATTACCGCTTCGTAGTTCCCTTCGACGTTGACCGTTGTCATCTAATTGTTGATAGCAGACCAACTGTTTCTGCCGGATGAAGAATGACGCTCTGAAGACTTCTCTGATTCTGGTTGAACTCAGACGTTACTGACGAAATGCGTTGCTCTTGTGCGGGTGCCTTGCAATTACCTGACTTTTAATATAGAGAGTCATAGTCGATTATTTCTAACGTTTGAGCTAATCTCCTCACTTCTACTCTTTTAGAAAACTAATGTGTACTTTTTCTCGCAATGTCTATTTGACGATCGTTTTCTACTTTGAATTTTTGAAAGTTAAAATACTTGAACGCTTCATTTGAGTCGATTTGATTTGATAGATTTTCTTGTCTTCTTATATCATTTGTGGCATGCAAGAGGCTATTTTCTTTTGCGAATAGTTTTTTGGTTGCAATCAAATATGTAATCAATCCCCTTGTTGTATTACCCAAAACTTCAGCTGAAAAGAGAAATAACATGATTAATATAAAGGTCGATAAATTGTTGAACAATACCATGAGGCCTTTGATTAAGCCAAATTGCCTTTTCCTATAGGTTTAATCGTTTGTGTGATTGCAGTAGCTTTCCTTGCGCTGGCTGTCAAAACCTCGTAGTTCCATGCATCAGAAATTATTTTCTTACTTTCCATCTTTATTGTTGGTAATTCTTTATCAATTATCTCTTCAATCATATTTTCTTCATGAATTCCTATGAAACTACTTTCAATTGGTCCTTTATTGGGTAGCCTTTGTTTCTTGTTTAATGGTGATTCAAACTTTTGTTTGGCGTAAACATTCAAATCCGCCAGTTCACTGACTGGACGGCGATATTTCCCGTGTAAAGTTTTTACAGGTGCAGATCCTTTTTGATCTTTTGTCATTTGTGTTTCCATAAAATGATTGGAGTTTTCGATACAGGTGGAAATCCTATTTCTTTTCTTTTTTGTAGTTGATGCCTGAAGAACTGAATTTTCATTTGTTAATTTGTAGCCCTTTTGAATCTCCGGATTTGTCTCTCTTTGACTGATGGCTATTGATATCTCTGAGAGCCGTTTTTTCAGATTTTATTTTCCGTCGTTTTGCTGGTTGTTTTAAGCTTGAATTAGCAATATCCCTAGGTAAAGAAATTTGAACAACTGGTTTCAATACAGACTTTTCTACTGAAAATTTGTTGGATATTGGTTTACGAAAACTTTCTTTCTCTTGCACTATCATGGAATATTCCTCTTCTTGGCATTCGGTTGTTTTTCCGTAAATTAGCCAACCCAATCTTGTCCTCATTGCTATCGGTTCTGTGGGTTTACCATATTTATGTTTAAACCCCATCAATAAATGATTATTATTCAAGCCGATCATTATAGTGGGTCGAATGTTTTGAAATCCTGAAACAGGAAGATTAGCAAGGTGAGGATATTTTTTGCTTAGATTATCATAATCTAAAGATTGAACAGGTAATTTCAAATCTTTAACCGTTCTCACATTCTTCAGTTGAAAACCCTTTTTAGTTGGACCCTTGATTCTTATTTCCACGTTTTGGCTTGTAACGTGTTCAGTTTGTTTGCCTTGTGTCCATAGTAATTTGAGCGGTTTTACTTCCCCATTTAGGTTAAGTTGACGCGCAACTTTTTCTTCTAATAGGGTTGAGGATGAACCTGGGTCTAATAGCGCATAGGTTTTTATTTTGTGATTGCCGTTTGTCAATTCAACTGGCAACACTTGGAAGTGCGTTGATGATGTTGCTTCTAGTTCTTGATGATTGTTTACTCCTGCGATTTCAAAATTTAGCATTTTATGATGCCTATCGGTGCATCCATTTATCCCGCATATTTGCGCGGATCTACAATCATGTATTGTATGATTGTTAGATTTCAAGCAACCTAAACATAAACCTTTATTTTGAGCAATTTTTATTCGCTCAGATGGCACCTCATCGACCAATGCATAACATCTGATCGTTTCATGTAGCTTATTGCATATTTGCCTGCTTCTTTTGAATTCTGTTCGAAATCCTTATCCCTTTTGATTGGTTGTTGAAAACCTTTGTATGGGATTTTTTGTTCGTGAAGATGAACGCCTCCACGTTGGGTATGTGCGGATATCGTTTTTAGCATGTTTGCCGTTTTAGCGAAAGATCTCAACCAATCGCATAGGTTATCTAGAGTTTGAACCCTTAACGGTGATTCCGCTTCAGCCATGTACCGGGCTCTTTTTTCCTGAATGGTGTGGTAGCCTAGCAGTCAACTCCAACACCAGCGTATGATTTTTCAGGTAGTCCGGTTCCCTCATCAAGTTTACTGTTTGAATGAGGTTTTCTAAAGCGTTTACCATTTCCACGACAATGCTTTTGGAATCTCCTCGGATTTTATACAGATTATTACGTAGTTCAAGATACTCTAAATCTGTTCTCCCGAAGGAGTTCTTTAAGCGTGTCAATATTTCTGGCACGTTTGTAGAATCCAACATTAGTTGTTGAACGCTTTTGAGGGCTGGTCCATATAAAGCCTGTTTAAGGCGGTTTAAATTTTCTAAATTAGAAAATCTTCCCTCCTCATTAGTATCATCATATGTTTGTTTAAAATTTGGCCATTCTACAGGATCTCCTCCAAATCTCGGCAACTGCATAAGCGATTGTCTTTTCAATAGCGTTTCTATGTGCGGCGATCCTTGTTTGTCGCTCGCAATAGTTGTTACTGCTTTTAAAAATTCTTGTAATTGCTCCTTTGATTGTTCTTGTTGACCAAGCAATAGTCGTGAGAACATAGCCTCTGTATCCTTACTAGCGGATTCCTTGGGCAATCTATTAAGTTCATATGCTATCTTTTGACATTTTACGCAAAGCCAGCATTCTTCCGGCTTTGGTTTACGTGTTAGTTTGGCACATGTTAAATGAAACCACCTTTCACATTCATAGCATGAAATCATGCTTTCTTCGGAAGTGTCTTCCGCCACGTACAATCGGCAACTGCCGGAAGTGTTCGTGGTAAATTTATAAGGCATCTCGGCGGACCTTTAAAACTCCTACTCTGAGCTATAGATAAGAAAGTTCGACTTACCGTTTTCGGTGTTACCTTTCCTTGACGTGCCCGGTAGTTCAATGTGGTCTCGATCTCGCTGATAATTCACTCCGGAGTCGTACTAAAAAACCATCTGCACCGATAGTCAACTGACTTACTCCGTTAAGATACGCCTTACGAGAACTTTTTCCCACGTGCGTATTGCTGATAAGTTTCTTTCATGCACTGGTGTTTATGTCCTCAATTATTTAAACGCGAGCACTTTAAAACGATCGAAACGTCATTCACTCGGTTAACTTATTTTTCCGCGGTTGTCCACGTACTGATTGTTAAACACGATTTCTTTCGTAAGCATAGACTTCTTCGCTAAACATTTAAAGTTACTTTCGAGTTTGTTTCGGATGTGAACTTTTTTCGTTCACTCCGGAGCCGTATTGTAACACTATTGTTCTCGGATAGTAAAATAACGTACTTCGTTTAGTTCTACCTTTTTGGAAGAACTTTATTACCCTTTGGTATGGCTTAATTCGGAGCCGTGTTTATTGCTTATATATAGCTTATATCACGCACTGGCACTCACTGATGCTCTCCGATTTTGTTCTGCACTTGTGCACATTGATATGACCGCAACGGCACTCGATCGGTTCACTTATAGCACTGTAGTTCTTACGTGTATTAATTGTAAACCGTTTCACTCGCTGCAATTCACTTTATTTTTCACGAGCGCAGAATTTGAATCTGAACCTTTTTGAAGCACTGCTTGGTGCGGGTTCAGTTAGAGGCTGTTCTTTTGGCGACAGCACACCACGAACGTAAGTTCGCTCGAATGAGTTGTTAACGCGCGCGGATATTAACAACTTCTTTCTGGAGCCACCATTTGTTAGTTCGATAACGAACCGTTGTTGAACCGACCACGCGAAGGAGTGATCGATTCGGAGATCTCCACGCAGATTCCTGGCCTTGTCAGAGTTGCTTGAATCAGGCGGCTAACCTTTTTTCCTGGAAAACCAGGAGAAGTTTTTAGCGGCGGACTCGCACTACACTAACTCGGCGTGGACAACGGGAATGCCGTAGCTCGATCAGACGATTAGCCTTTTTTCCTGGATAACTAGGAGAAGTATCTAACCGTGGTTCTTGCTTGGCTTGATTTCGCCTAATTCTTCCGACGGAGTGGGGAGACACCAAAGTGCGTAACCAATTTCCGGAGGGAAGGCAAAGGTGAAACTTTCCCGATTCTGTATGGATACCCAAACAATGAAACACAAGCTTCTTCGTTGAGGTTTGGATTACAAGTCGCTTTTTATTCTCAAAAATCCTGTCTTATATACTAAAATTCTATGGGAAAAAGAACATGAAACAGCATTACATCGATCTCCTTTATCCTAACTCGGTATGCCGATGCGTTTGATCCCTGCCAGACGTCGGCTAGTGTAGGAGGTCTGTAATGTTACAATATCTGGCAATTGTTACCCTATCGTTTTATGACCGCGGGTACTGATTGTTAAACACGATTTCTTTCGTAAGCATAGACTTCTTCGCTAAACATTTAAAGTTACTTTCGAGTTTGTTTCGGATGTGAACTTTTTTCGTTCACTCCGGAGCCGTATTGTAACACTATTGTTCTCGGATAGTAAAATAACGTACTTCGTTTAGTTCTACCTTTTTGGAAGAACTTTATTACCCTTTGGTTTGGCTTAATTCGGAGCCGTGTTTATTGCTTATATATAGCTTATATCACGCACTGGCACTCACTGATGCTCTCCGATTTTGTTCTGCACTTGTGCACATTGATATGATCGCAACGGCACTCGATCGGTTCACTTATAGCACTGTAGTTCTTACGTGTATTAATTGTAAACCGTTTCACTCGCTGCAATTCACTTTATTTTTCACGAGCGCAGAATTTGAATCTGAACCTTTTTGAAGCACTGCTTGGTGCGGGTTCAGTTAGAGGCTGTTCTTTTGGCGACAGCACACCACGAACGTAAGTTCGCTCGAATGAGTTGTTAACGCGCGCGGATATTAACAACTTCTTTCTGGAGCCACCATTTGTTAGTTCGATAACGAACCGTTGTTGAACCGACCACGCGAAGGAGTGATCGATTCGGAGATCTCCGCGCAGATTCCTGGCCTTGTCAGAGTTGCTTGAATCAGGCGGCTAACCTTTTTTCCTGGAAAACCAGGAGAAGTTTTTAGCGGCGGACTCGCACTACACTAACTCGGCGTGGACAACGGGAATGCCGTAGCTCGATCAGACGATTAGCCTTTTTTCCTGGATAACTAGGAGAAGTATCTAACCGTGGTTCTTGCTTGGCTTGATTTCGCCTAATTCTTCCGACGGAGTGGGGAGACACCAAAGTGCGTAACCAATTTCCGGAGGGAAGGCAAAGGTGAAACTTTCCCGATTCTGTATGGATACCCAAACAATGAAACACAAGCTTCTTCGTTGAGGTTTGGATTACAAGTCGCTTTTTATTCTCAAAAATCCTGTCTTATATACTAAAATTCTATGGGAAAAAGAACATGAAACAGCATTACATCGATCTCCTTTATCCTAACTCGGTATGCCGATGCGTTTGATCCCTGCCTGACGTCGGCTAGTGTAGGAGGTCTGTAATGTTACAATATCTGGCAATTGTTACCCTATCGTTTTATGACCGCGGGTAATGCATCGCGCATCTGTGGTTCAAGTGCGTATGTTTATTTTCCTATTGCCTATTGCCTGCGCGTCGTTTACTCTATTCGTCAAGTTGGTCCTTCCTTCACTGCCCTACGACCGTGCCTTGATCTTCGCGTTGGTCTTTTTTCGTGAAACTAATCGCGCAATGACAATGTATGCGTTGTGTGCATGCAACCCTTTTCGGCCCATGTTCTTCACTTTCGTTTTTATTACATGGCTTGAGTTTATTTATAGTTTTCATATGTCTGGATATTGTCCCTTTTTCGAGATATTTTATGACATACCCTGATATGTTACCATAATTTCGTCTTTCTCACGGTATGAGGCCTCTCTGTGACTTAAGGTTGTTTTCCTAAGATAATATTTTCCGGTGAGAATTTATCCTAAACGAAAGATATTTAGGTATTTAAAATTGTACCTCTAACTTTTGCATGCCAGTCATTTTAGCTCAATTTTATTTTGTCGCGTTCGCAACACCGCCAATACAATTGAAGTTTCTTCGACGTTGTGCTTCTTGTTGTATATTTCCTCGGCTTGTTGCTCGATTTCGATTGTACGAACACTGTCCACTAGCTCTTGTAAAGAGTCACCTTTACGGGCAGCTTTTCTGCATATTTCGCGGGTCTTGTAATTCCTGGCATGGTTTTGTAAAATGTCTGCAACAGTCTCGACCACATCTTGGCAATTGTTGAGACACGCCGCACATATTTTAGGTCTGATTCATCCTTATTTTGCGGTAACGATCGAAGCTTCTGCCGTTGGAACATAAGATAGTCCCTCGACCCAAAATATTCCTCAAGGCGATGCATCGCACTGGAATATGGTTGGGAAAGCGCATCCGGGCCACCTTTCTTGGATGTGTTGTCCAAAACGTCCAGCAATTTCGGACCCGCCTTCATTTTAAAAATGTTTGCCTTCGTCGACTCTTCCTTTATTCCTGCCAATGCCAAACAGGATTCTAGTATTTCACGCCATCTATTGAAGGAATTTTTATCGATTTCCTCCTCTCCTTGCAAGGCTTTGCATTCACCAACTTGTAAAGCCGAAAATGGAAGCGAAGCAAATGCTGAAGCTCCCTCAATGCAAGGTTTGGGCGCACGTTGATCGTTGTTATCCTCCTCGGTCCACTCCGAACGCAACCGTTTTTTTGGCATCTCTGCAGCCTCTTATTGCTTTTTTATGGAGTATCAATTGGTTTAGCGACTAATGGTGAAAATTTAGGTACCGCGGCGAAGAAACTACCTAAGCTTTTTCACAGTATCGAAGCCGTTTGGCCAGTTAACACGTTAATTCATGTTTGCTCGATGTCACGTACGTCATACAGAAGATTATTGTGTGCGTGAAACTAGCTCACAGCGTCGTAAGA
This sequence comes from Anopheles stephensi, assembly GCF_013141755.1. Classification (NCBI taxonomy): domain Eukaryota; kingdom Metazoa; phylum Arthropoda; class Insecta; order Diptera; family Culicidae; genus Anopheles; species Anopheles stephensi. The sequence continues at coordinate 31,483 of NW_023404991.1, read as the reverse complement.
CATCACTCACATTGTCAACCGTGAACTTCCTTCAGAAACGATCAAACGTGTTCGCTAATGTCATTTATACAATTTTATCGTTGCTTCCGTAGATACTCCAGTACATGTGCTGTAATATTTTATATTGCATCGATCCTCTGTTAGGATGTGCTTATTTATTTATGTGTTATAACTTTTAATTTTTTTTTAACTTAATTTTTTTTAATTAATTTTTTTATGCATCGAATCCTACTGGAATGTGCGTAAATGAGTACCTTTGCATCGATCCTCTAAAAGGATGTGCCTTAATTCCATTTCGTACATCGATTCCTGTCGGAATATGCGTTAATCTTAAGTTTTGCATCGATCCGCTAGTGGGATGTGCTTTAATAGTTTTTTTGTTGTTGTTGTTGCATCGATTCCTGTCGTAATGTGCTTTTACGTACTGCTACTTCACATCGATCCCATGCAGGGATGTGCTTTAATTTAATTTGACTTTGCATCGGCGCCCTACGGCACGTGCGTTGACTCTTTCTTGTTTTTCCTTTTTTTTATATCTGTTTGCATCGATTCCAACTGAAATGTGCGTTTGTTTCTTTTTTTTTCTTGCATCGATCCTCTGAAAGAATGTGCTTAAAGAAAAGTCTTCTTTTCATCGACCCCCTAAAGGAACGTCAGAAAAATTATCCTTTGTATCAAACCTTATAAGGTGTGCGTAACTCCGTCGTCAATGTAACATAGATCACCAACACATTCACAGTCTGTTCTGCCAAAAGCACGCACGTCGGTTCTTATTTCGGAAAAAATCCAATGTAATCAACTAAACCCTTATACCCAACTTACGTAGATTCGTCCATCTGCGCCATTGTAGTGACCGGGGTGGCCCGCTTTCTTTCAAACCACTTTTTTTATTTACTAAAACAAAATAAAGGACACAGAATGATATGTTCTTCCGTAGAGTAATCCAACTCGACTGCTGTATTTTTCTACCCCAGCTTTCAATCTCATAATCGCTCTCTCTCTCTCACACACACACTTTCTCTCTCTCTATCTCTTTGTCTTTGCCCTGTCTATCCTATTCCCTACACTCATCACTAGCGCTTATCATCGATTTCGAGATCATGCCCAGAGTGCTACCCGAAATAACAGGGAGCCTGGATTTCCATGATTGGTTGAGCATCCAAGACAGCTCATCATCAAGTGAATCGTTCACCAGCGTATCGTCTGCCGGAGCGTCGTCCATTTCCATGCCGTCATCCACTAAAGCAGGCACAGCACCTTTCAAGAAAAAGCAGAAGAAGACGAGCGAGCTAGCATCGGTATTACCGGACCGCGCACACATTTCGCCATTCTACCTACCAGCAGCCTGGTCCGGTTGAGCCGGTGCATTTCCCTCAGGCACGACGATTGCCTGCAGCGTGGAGTTGTCCTCTAGCGGAGCGTGCCGTAAACGAAAAGAACGAAAGAAACGAACCGTTTCCGCGGGCACCACGGGCACCACGACCGTTGCCTGCAGCGGGGGTGTATCCTCCCCCGTTGAACTGTCCTACAGGACGGCCGTGCGTTCCATTTGGGCCGGATTTTCTATGGATTTTATCGGCGTGGAGGTCCGTGCGTTCAGCTTCTCGAAAGGCTCGATTACGTAATATAGTTTCAGTTCGGCGGGGCTCACCGTCTACGGCATACAATTTCCATGCCTACTAAGATTTTTCGAAATGTGACACTTCAAAAATCCGCACGGCAAACGGTTCCATTTGACAGCTCGCGTTGACATACCTTCAAACCGGTTCCGTTACAATGTAAAGCGCGACCAGTAAAAAAATATTCCGGCGCAAACGGAGTACACCTTGCCGCCATGAGTTCTTCTTTTACGTCGCCATTTTGTTTTCTTTTTTCTGCCAGGGATAAATCCTTTTCCTTTGCGAAACGTTTCAAACATTTCAACACGGACTCCACTGGTTGTGTTACATGCACATTGTTGTCAAATGCTTGTGGGAAAACAATCCGTCCGGTGGGTGTTGATTTCAAGCTTTCACGGTGCTTACTAGTGAATTTTTCGTAATTAGTGGAAGGAAATTAATATCCGGAAAAAAATGTTCCGGTAAATGTCAAACAGATAATTAGTTTCTTCTTCTTTTTCTTCTTTTAGGCCCACATTTCTTCGCACGCAGCATCACCGGTTGTAACGGTTCTCCGGTAGGTGATTCCTTCCCATGTTCCACCACATTCTGCACGTAAACACGGGCTAGGGCAAGTCCTCGGCAGAACTCCGTGAGATTAACACTTTCTAACAGATAAACTGCTTCCAGAGAACGGTCTCTATTACTGGTCATTACAACGGCCCGGTATTCAACGCATTCAACCTCAATTTAAATCCTAACAGCTGTGGGTCGTAGGTGTGAGACTCGCATACAATGTACGCAAACGATGACGAAGCTTTTGACTGTCGACAGCACACAAGTAGCATGGCAATTTTCCCGGAAGCGATGTTGAATAGGGAAAAGTTGGGATTTGTCTAGGGCAAGGGGGCAAGGGTCCGTGCTTACCACCAGTACTGCAGACGGTTAACAGTGGTTCCTCACAGTTGTACCAGCTAGATTCACATGGTATCTATGCTGCTGCATACAGGCCGCCTTAAACACTGGGGCTAATAGTCGCCTGCATTTGTAAAGAATCGTTGGCGCTAAACTAGCTGCCTGCGTTTTGTTGAGCAGGATCCATCAATCTACGTCCGTAAAAAGTGGTTTGGTAGGCCTGTAAGATGGAGAAAATGCTGTAAATTTTCTGAACGCTTACCATCTCCAGGAGTCGAACCGTACCATCATACCCTACCACACACAAGAAAGATTTTAACCAACCATTACGAAACACATTACAATGAACGTGTGCGAGTGAGAGAGCATCAAAATACGCTACCATTAAGATGCCAGATTCGGTTCTGTAGCTAGTTCGCAAAATTTTAATCAACTCCAATTCCCATTATATATATATATATATATATATATATATATATATATATATATATATATATATATATATATATATATATATATATATATATATATATAGATGTATATATATATACAATATATATACATCTATTAATGGACCTTGTCGTACGGTTTAAGAAAAATATTAAACCCTATAGCTTCAAATCTATGCAACAAATATGCATACGTGCCCTATTTCCCCCCAAAACTGGGTTAAAATCTTTCTTGTGAATCAGCCTACTCAATTGGATCTTGTGTGTGGTAGGGTATGGTGGTACGGTTCGACTCCTGGAGATGGTAAGCGTCCAGAAAATTTACAGCATTTTCTCCCTCTTACTAATTATCTGTTTAACATTTACCGGAACATTTTTTTCCGGATATTAATTTCCTTCCACTAATTACGAAAAATTCACTAGTAAGCACCGTGAAAGCTTGGAATCAACACCCCCCACCGGACGGATTGTTTTCCCACAAGCATTTGACAACAATGTGCATGTAACACAACCAGTGGAGTCCGTGTTGAAATGTTTGAAACGTTTTGCAAAGGAAAAGGATTTATCCCTGGAAGAAAAAAGAAAACAAAATGGCGACGTAAAAGAAGAACTCATGGCGGCAAGGTGTACTCCGTTTGCGCCGGAATATTTTTTGCCTGGTCGCGCAGTTACATTGTAACGGAACCGGTTTGAAGGTATGTCAACGGGAGCTGTCAAATGGAACCGTTTGCCGTGCGGATTTTTGAAGTGTCACATTTCGAAAAATCTTAGTAGGCATGGAAATTGTATGCCGTAGACGGTGAGCCCCGCCGAACTGAAACTATATTACGTAATCGAGCCTTTCGAGAAGCTGAACGCACGGACCTCCACGCCGATAAAATCCATAGAAAATCCGGCCCAAATGGAACGCACGGCCGTCCTGTAGGACAGTTCAACGGGGGAGGATACACCCCCGCTGCAGGCAACGGTCGTGGTGCCCGTGGTGCCCGTGGAAACGGACGAAAAACTGGAGGTTGCTGGTAAGTGGAACGTGAAGTGATGAAGGATGCAATAATGTCGTTCGGTTTTTTCGTTCCTTTATTTCACGGTGCGCCCCGCTAGAGGACAACTCCACGCTGCAGGCAATCGTCGTGCCTGAGGGAAATGCACCGGCTCAACCGGACCAGGCTGCTGGTAGCTAGAATGGCGAAATGTGTGCGCGGTCCGGTAATACCGATGCTAGCTCGCTCGTCTTCTTCTGCTTTTTCTTGAAAGGTGTTGTGCCTGCTTTAGTGGATGACGGCATGGAAATGGACGACGCTCCGGCAGACGATACGCTGGTGAACGATTCACTTGATGATGAGCTGTCTTGAATGCTCAACCAATCATGGAAATCAAGACGCCCTGCTATTTCAGGTAGCACTCTGGGCATGATCTCGAAATCGATGATACGCGTTAGTGATGAGGACACCCCGGCCGACAAATGGCCGCCAAATACATCCAAGCAAAGGCGTCAAGTATCGTTCGATGATGGACCGGTAAAACATCCTCCCCCACCGGGCCAATCTTCGGATTCGTCCGATGATGACAATAGTTCTTTCTGGTCGTGCTTCCGTCGCAGACAGAAGTCGCCGAAATCTCCCGAGCCGTGGCCATCGGGGCTGCAGAAACGGCGCCCACCAACACCCGCAAAGGATGCCAACGGGGCTCGAAGTTAAATCTAAGATTCCGAACGAACTATCAGTTCTTATTTGTTCGCGTTTCGTTAATTAACAAAAATACATCAATCATTGTTTGTAGATGTTGATCTGCAGCATATGAACATTGTTGCGCGTTGTTACGTGTTCTTCTTGGGTACATTACTACAAGCTGACGCTTTCTGCTTGGTTTGATTTGGAGCTGTTCAGCAAAGAGTAGCATCACATTACGCGAACACTACGGCCATGTGCGAATATATATGGAAAACTGAACGGACGTTGGACGCACGTAGGCATCAACTCATGGTTCACGCACGGAAGTGGCGTAGACAAGGCAGTCATGTTTCACCTGTGGAATCTGACAAATGCGACGAATAGGCGGCACCGGACGATAGTGCGTGGGTTTGATTTTCAGAAATGGAAGTTGACTCTCGACACCGGATGAAGACTTCGTGGAAGCGTTTACCAGCAACACCGGATGGCAACAGATGACGACGTTAGGCTGATACTGATCAGGTCTGACGAGCTGATGATGGAGCAACCGGCCGTGAGCGAGACTATCGATGGGGGTACGTACGCGAAACACAAAAACCCCGAACGAATGCTTCAGTCGGTCGAACGGCTTACGCAGGAGCTGGTGTCCCAGTTGGAAGAACGGCACGTGCGTACTAACCCGGAGGAATGCAGTTCGATCGTTACCGGCGTACAGTTCAAGATAGGCGAAAAGGTAACAACGGGGCCGGGTGGAACGGTTGCCTTGGCGCTGAACGATCGTCTGCACGGTGATCCGCGGGTGGGATTGATTTGTGCAGCACATCCCGGTCGTGCTTAATTCAATCGATTGCATCTCGCTTGCGCCTATACGACAACCACGACAATGACCGCGGTTGTGACGGCAACGGCGACGGCAACGACGACGACGACGGTGGCGACGAGTCGGGTAATCAAGCCTGTGCGCGTCGTATCCAATCCCGGCTCACCGAGGACGCGAAAGTTACAGCGTGAATCTTCCATCAACAAAGAGGCGGATGAGTCCAAGGTAAATGGCATGCTAGTGCTACCAACGCCGGCTGAATTGTTACACTTTATATAAACGCTAACACCCTGTAATATCTGTATATCAGTCTATGGAGCTTTACTAGTACGATTCGATTTATTATGTTGTTCGAATATCTGCAAAAGGAGAATTTCCAGGTTCTAGTATCCCTACACAGGTTCTGCCATCAATTTCGATTGTATAAATGCTAGTTTTAGCTTGTTATTTACTACTTACTTACTTACTCGGCTTGGGGCAAAAATCCTAAAAGCACTTTACGGGTTGGGTCGTCAAGTGTCATTCTCATGGCATGACCAGCCCACCGCAGCCTGGCGAGTCTGATCCGCTCCCCGATGGTGAGATCATCGTACAGCTCGTATAGCATCTTCCTCTCGAACGCGGCTCAGAGGGTTTCGTCAGTTTTGGACAGAGTCCATATCTCAGAGTCGTATGTGAGTACTGGGACTATAAATGCTCGGTCCCAGCTTCATCCGTCGCAACAGGTATTTAGAGTGGAGAAGTTTCTTCAGGCTGTAGTATGACCGGTTGGCAGCCAGTACCCTTGCGCGTAACTCAATATCAATGTGGTTGTCGGTGGATCTGGACTGACTTATACAAGATGGTTCCCGAAGCTTCCACCTCCGATTGCTCTCTCTAGCGCCAGATAGAAGTGAAGGCAGGCAAGCCCATCTCCCTGGCGCAAGCAAATCTCTCCTGGTGGTAGCAAAGAGCCCTGAGAGTTTTCCATCCACCTTCACCTGGCATGTGAAGTTGGCCATTGTCATACTTACAAGCCTGGTAAGCTTTGCCGGCATTCCAAAAGTGCTCATTGCGTCGAGAGGTTTACCCTGTAAGTGGTTGATTTTCCGTTTGGAAATCCTCTCTGGTAGTTTCCATCTAGTTTTTAGCTATCCGGTAGAAACAGAACAGTCTCACCTTTAGTTGCAGATTGAAATCTTTTGCTTTCCTTTCGTAAATCCTTCTAAATTGAGGCTGTCTCTGCTCGTCTATAGTTGAAAGATAGGTTAGAAAGATTTCAGGAACTTATGCGAAATTAGAAGGGTTATCTAACTGATTAAAAGTCAGGATTTGTGTAATTTTTACACACTTATAATTGGTTTGTTTTCAATTTAGAAACCTTTGACTTACATGTGTTTTAAACCTATTTTCCTTAATGTTACTGTAATACTTACTTTTAGCTTTTTTTCGATACTATAATTTCTTTCGAATCGTAAGGACACAGCTTTTTTGGCTAAAAAAGATTGTTGAAGACCAGGAAAATCTTCTAATAATCAAGACTCACTCTATAGAAACTACACCCACACACACGCACGCGGAAGTATTTATCTGGTTGTATTTATTAATTAATTTATTATTTTTTTTATTTTTAGGTTAAACCCATAAAAAGCCAAGATGTGAAAAGTGTGAAGAAAGAGCAACAGACCAAAATCGCCAAACCGGTAGTGGAAAGCGTTACGAAGGTTTCCCGCGTTCGGCAACCAGTATTGCCAAAGGGTGGCGCCATTATTACCGGCAGGACACCGGCAAAACCTTCCATCGGCAGTCCCATTCATCGTCCGGTTGCGAAACCACTCGCCACAAAACCGTACGCTCAACGTTCGGCGACGAAAAAGCTTCAACGTGACGCCACCCGGCAGCAAGCAGAAGCTCAAACCACCAGCGGTGCCAGTGGCAGCCGCCGGATGGTAAACCGATGTCGAAAATCCCACTACCGAAGGGTGAGAAAACTAACACACCACCGAGTCGTATTCCACCGCTGAAGCGGACCACACTCCAGGCGGGAAAGCAGTCATCCAAGCTCGGTGCATTGAAAACGTCTCCAGATGGTGCCCTTAAGAAGTAACGGCGCATAGCTAGCTTCCTTTTCTCTGTCGCTCTCTTTCGCGTAATCTTAGCTAGCTTATCTCATGGATGGTAGCAATTGAAACAAATACTTTACTATCTTACACACGTGCCCGGCTTGCTTAATAGAAGGCGATACCGTTTGCTGCTGGTCGGGATCGGTCAGATGATTTATCCATTGGCCGGTTAGTCGGGGCCCCGGAGGGTGTTCGATTCCTTTCTTTTCGTCTCTGTTACGTCGCATGTTACCTATTACCAACTAGCCCGAAACAAGCAGACACACACAAACCTGCAAAACCTTGATAGAGTTAGGGATAGAAATGAATTATAAAATAATCATACTTATAGCGATATATTCTAGTTCGCCCCCCCCTCCTCCTCCATCCCCTTTTTTGCTCGCATAGTACGAATTTACGAACGAATGTGCATTTTTTAAATCTTTTAGTTAAACGCGACCCCATAGTCCGGTGGAGAGCTTTCGCTTGTACTCGCAACGCAACCAGTAAGAATTGATTTACACATACCAGAAGAAGGAGCAAACGTAGCCGTACAATACTAAGAAAACCGATATTATGAACATCAGTATAGATATCTAAGTTACCTTACTTCGCTTTACCAGCGCATAATACTCTTGTGTAATTTAAATAATATACGTGCAAAATGGTCTGGCCCTGTAGACGAATAATTCTAAATATATATATATATTTATATATATATATATATATAATCAATTACCATTCTAAATTTTTTCTGACCTGACGCATCCTCCTTTTTTGGTACTATCCAGACTGGGGATGTCCAAGCTGATCGGGATGGTCTAATTATACCCGTTTCTAAAAGAGTTTTTATTTGTTTGTTTACCTCGCTTGTGTATGCCGCAGGATAAGGATACACTTTTTGATGGACGGGAATACTGTCGGTGGTGTTTATTGTACATTCGACATTTGTAGTGCAGGTTAATGCTAAATCTGGTTCATGAAAAACGTGCTTATTCCTACACAGCACATCTGTCAGCATTTTCCTGTTAGTTTCATTTAAATGATTGGTACGAAAATCAAGTAAATGATTTTCCTTTTTATTTTCATAGGTAAGCAAAGGTATTTTGAAAGGATAACCTTCATCCGTTATTATTGTAAGAACATCTGTTTTGAAATAAAGGTTAGCATCGAGTGTTTTAAGCATACTGGTGCCTATGATGCCAAGAAAGAATGGATGAAAATCATACATAACAAATTGAAACTTCAGGCTTGATTTTGGTTCAAAAAATGCTATGTCAATTGCTGAGGTTACTTTAAAATTTCCATTAGCACTTTTAATGGTACCACTAGAATAATCATACGGTTTAGATTTTTTGTAGGCTAAAGCTTATTTGGGTGAAATTAAATTGATATTTGATCCACAGTCTATTAAAAAGGGAAATTCTCCTTGTGTTGTCCGCAATGTGATGTAGGAGAGAAATGGTTTCACCACAGTACGGACCAATCTAAAAAATTAGTTTCTGGTTCGTTCCTGACAGCAGGGGTTACACTTGTTAGATTTGTTTCATTTAATGGTGGTGCCGTTTGGACATATTCAAGCGGAGCATCCACTGAATAGGTTTGCTTTTGCTGCCAAGGAGAAGATTGAGCTCCTTTTTGGTCATATACCGGTCGATTGGCATAATTAATAGCATTCGATCGTAGGGATGGATCGACTTCCATCGGTTGAGGATAGTTAATTTTCTGTTGCGGTTTAAGATTCTGTTCTGGAAGATTGTATCGAGGTTGACTTGGACCAGGTTGATTATAGGTAGTTGTAGGAAAATGATTCCTCTGTTGATAATGGTTTCCTTGGAAGTTTCGATATCTTAGGGGTAGTGGTGGTGTTTGATGCACATTATTGTTATGGTAACTGTGCCGCTGGGGAGATGGTACGTGTAGATCTCTTGGTCTAGGTATTTGATTCGAACGAGTCTCACCCTTAAATGGTGCCGATCTCATGTTCATATTGCAGTATTCTAGGCAATAATTGAAAGCAGCATTTAAGTTGGGTGGACTATTATTTTTTAATAAAAAGCAAAGAGGACTTTCTAGACCTCTAATGAAGCAATCTAACGCTTTCTCTCTAAAGTAAGAAGCGTGTGCTTCAGCATTGATAGAGTACTTCGGGTCGGTGTATATTTGGGTTATAATTGCACTTTGCAAATCGTTAACACGACTGAAGTAGCTGCTTAATGGCTCTGTTGCTTTTTTACTGATCCCAGTAAGTTCGTGATCAAGTGTTTTCAGTTCTCTTTTGTCTTTATAGTAGAGCAAAAGAGTGCTTTTAATGGATGACCAATCACCAGCTATTCCATTGTTATTAATAACTTCGGCTGCTTCGCCTTTAATTTTTTTCCTTATTGTTCCTTCGATTATATGAAAAAAGGTGCAATCTCGTGGGACTCTAGCGTACATATGTAGAACCTTTTCTACTTCCATGACCCACGCCATTAATTCATTCGCCTTCTCTTCAAAGGTTGGGAGATCTCGTACATAGTCGAGAATTTTCCACATGCTAACAAACTCGTCATAGCTCATAGTACTAGAAGGTGCAGAAGTAGTCATTCTATTTTTTTCGAAACAATTAAACCTTCTATCTTTCCTATCGTCCACCATATGACAATAATATTAATTTTTGTTCCCTTTTCACTTTTTTCACTGATCTAAACACTGATTTAACTGATTTCTATCAAATTTAACTTTCATTTTAATTTCCCCACTTATGAATAATAATTTGTGACTCACGATACGATCAACAATGCTGCGCCAATGTTGAAACTCATGCTGCGTCCGATGACCGATGCTCGATGTTCTGGGTTGATCCGGTTTGGCACTGCCTACTGAGGACCCTTCGGCGTCTGTTCGGGAGACTTGTCCACGAATTGCTGGTCACGATGACGTCTTCCTCGTTGTCGTCGTGCAGGTTTCTTATAACTTTATATCACCTCACTTTTAGACTTGGAGGTCCCATTTCGGGCGCCAGTTAACTTTTTGGAAAGATTTTCTATCGGGTTACGACGTTCGGACGTGATCTTGCGGAGCAGAGAACTATGACCGTTTCAGTTTGCGGTTAGACGTAGAGTGGTTTATTTTCTAAGATTTTACAAAATATTTTGGGTCGGGAAGGAAGGATGTGGAAGGAACGAAAAACAACAAGAACAGGTAAGCGAAGGATCGTTGATGGTCCGAGGGTCGACGGCGATAACGGTTTTATCTCGGAATATGAATAATTATTTGTTTAGGACGGCGGAAGTGAAGGATCGCTTGAACGTGATCGTACTTGTTTTGGACGTTTGTTAACTCACGCTCTTTTGATTTGTTCGCTCAACGCACTGACTATTCCAATTGTCCACTAATCCGGTAATCAACAAGAGACGCCAATCTTACGCGCCCAAATTATCTACGCGCGATGGTTCACTAAGGTTGCTGACCGACTCGACGCCATCTTTCGCACACACATTACCACTTGGGTCGGCGTACTCTTTTTTACCCAACTCGAAACGACGCTAAGCGATCGCACACTCTAATTGATTTGCATATGCACACGACGCGCCTTATTTTGTTTACGCAGCACACTGTTGTTAATATTGTACTTTTGTGTTTTCTCCAACAGTCTAAAGTTCATGTCCCTTTTCACAATTTACAACACAAAATGTATTCCGTTTATCCGTTGGTCTCCTAATTGGTAAATCCTTGCCTCCTTACAAGAGTCACATACACACAAGCAGACGATAAATGTCCGTCATTGATTTAAGTACAACGATTTTCTACCGAAGGTTCGACCACACCACTCTTCTTATACACACACGGCTTCCTGACTACAATTTACTACTATCCGGTTCGAAGGACCAAATGTTCGATAGCTTTACTGGTTCTTTCGGATCGTTGCTGTGACTCGCTTGGGGTTTACCTTCAGACTAAAATTACAAATGTATTCTCACCTATTTAGTTACAATATTCCACTAATACTAATGCCTATCCTAAACCTGAACTATACAAATATACTTACATTAAATTCACGTTAATCGGGTTGCCTACTCATAGGCGCAACACTACCCTTTGCTGAACAGCTCCAAATCAAACCAAGCAGAAAGCGTCAGCTTGTAGTAATGTGCCCAAGAAGAACACGCAACAACGCGCAACAATGTTCATATGCTGCAGATCAACATCTACAAACAATGATTGATGTATTTTTGTTAATTAACGAAATAAGAACTGATAGTTCGTTCGGAATCTTAGATTTAACTTCGAGCCCCGTCATTACTCATCATCCTTGTTGGCATCCATTGCGGGTATTGGTGGGCGCCGTTTCTGCAGCCCCGATGGCCCCGGCTCGGGAGATTTCGGCGACTTCTGTCTGCGACGGAAGCACGACCAGAAAGAACTATTGTCATCATCGGACTAATCCGACGATGGGCCCTGTGGGGGAGGATGTTTTACCGGTCCATCATCGAACGATACCTGACGCCTTTGCTTGGGTGTATTTGGCGGCCAATTGTCGGCCGGGGTGTCCTCATCACTAGCGCTTATCATCGATTTCGAGATCATGCCCAGAGTGTTACCCGAAATAGCAGGGCGCCTGGATTTCCATGATTGGTTGAGCATTCAAGACAGCTCATCATCAAGTGAATCGTTCACCAGCGTATCGTCTGCCGGAGCGTCGTCCATTTCCATGCCGTCATCCACTAAAGCAGGCACAGCACCTTTCAAGAAAAAGCAGAAGAAGACGAGCGAGCTAGCATCGGTATTACCGGATCGCGCACACATTTCGCCATTCTAGCTACCAGCAGCCTGGTCCGGTTGAGCCGGTGCATTTCCCCCTGGCCCGACGATTGCCTGCAGCGTGGAGTTGTCCTCCAGCGGGGCGCGCCGTAAACGAAAGGAACGAAAGAACCGAACGACATTATTGCATCCTTCATCACTTCACGTTCCACTTACCAGCAACCTCCAGTTTTTCGTCCGTTTCCACGGGCACCACGGGCACCACGACCGTTGCCTGCAGCGGGGGTGTATCCTCCCCCGTTGAACTGTCCTACAGGACGGCCGTGCGTTCCATTTGGGCCGGATTTTCTATTGATTTTATCGGCGTGGAGGTCCGTGCGTTCAGCTTCTCGAAAGGCTCGATTACGTAATATAGTTTCAGTTCGGCGGAGCTCACCGTCTACGACATACAATTTCCATGCCTACTAAGATTTTTCGAAATGTGACACTTCAAAAATCCGCACGGCAAACGGTTCCATTTGACAGCTCGCGTTGACATACCTTCAAACCGGTTCCGTTACAATGTAACTGCGCGACCAGGCAAAAAATATTCCGGCGCAAACGGAGTACACCTTGCCGCCATGAGTTCTTCTTTTACGTCGCCATTTTGTTTTCTTTTTTCTGCCAGGGATAAATCCTTTTCCTTTGCGAAACGTTTCAAACATTTCAACACGGACTCCACTGGTTGTGTTACATGCACATTGTTGTCAAATGCTTGTGGGAAAACAATCCGTCCGGTGGGGGGTGTTGATTCCAACCTTTCACGGTGCTTACTAGTTAATTTTTCGTAATTAGTGGAAGGAAATTAATATCCGGAAAAAAATGTTGCGGTATATGTCAAACAGATAATTAGTAAGAGGGAGAAAATGCTGTAAATTTTCTGGACGCTTACCATCTCCAGGAGTCGAACCGTACCACCATACCCTACCACACACAAGATCCAATTGAGCAGGCTGATTCACTAGAAAGATTTTAACCCAGTTTTGGGGGGAAATAGGGCACGTATAGAGCATATTTGTTGCATAGATTTGAAGCTATAGAGTGAATTATTTTTCTTACACCGTACGACAAGGTCCATTAATTGATGTATATATATATATATATATATATATATATATATATATATATATTCATATATAGGGTAGGGTATGGTGGTACGGTTCGACTCCTGGAGATGGTAAGCGTCCAGAAAATTTACAGCATTTTCTCCCTCTTACTAATTATCTGTTTGACATATACCGCAACATTTTTTTCCGGATATTAATTTCCTTCCACTAATTACGAAAAATTAACTAGTAAGCACCGTGAAAGGTTGGAATCAACACCCCCCACCGGACGGATTGTTTTCCCACAAGCATTTGACAACAATGTGCATGTAACACAACCAGTGGAGTCCGTGTTGAAATGTTTGAAACGTTTCGCAAAGGAAAAGGATTTATCCCTGGCAGAAAAAAGAAAACAAAATGGCGACGTAAAAGAAGAACTCATGGCGGCAAGGTGTACTCCGTTTGCGCCGGAATATTTTTTGCCTGGTCGCGCAGTTACATTGTAACGGAACCGGTTTGAAGGTATGTCAACGCGAGCTGTCAAATGGAACCGTTTGCCGTGCGGATTTTTGAAGTGTCACATTTCGAAAAATCTTAGTAGGCATGGAAATTGTATGCCGTAGACGGTGAGCTCCGCCGAACTGAAACTATATTACGTAATCGAGCCTTTCGAGAAGCTGAACGCACGGACCTCCACGCCGATAAAATCCATAGAAAATCCGGCCCAAATGGAACGCACGGCCGTCCTGTAGGACAGTTCAACGGGGGAGGATACACCCCCGCTGCAGGCAACGGTCGTGGTGCCCGTGGTGCCCGTGGAAACGGACGAAAAACTGGAGGTTGCTGGTAAGTGGAACGTGAAGTGATGAAGGATGCAATAATGTCGTTCGGTTCTTTCGTTCCTTTCGTTTACGGCGCGCCCCGCTGGAGGACAACTCCACGCTGCAGGCAATCGTCGGGCCAGGGGGAAATGCACCGGCTCAACCGGACCAGGCTGCTGGTAGCTAGAATGGCGAAATGTGTGCGCGATCCGGTAATACCGATGCTAGCTCGCTCGTCTTCTTCTGCTTTTTCTTGAAAGGTGCTGTGCCTGCTTTAGTGGATGACGGCATGGAAATGGACGACGCTCTGGCAGACGATACGCTGGTGAACGATTCACTTGATGATGAGCTGTCTTGAATGCTCAACCAATCATGGAAATCCAGGCGCCCTGCTATTTCGGGTAACACTCTGGGCATGATCTCGAAATCGATGATAAGCGCTAGTGATGAGGACACCCCGGCCGACAATTGGCCGCCAAATACACCCAAGCAAAGGCGTCAGGTATCGTTCGATGATGGACCGGTAAAACATCCTCCCCCACAGGGCCCATCGTCGGATTAGTCCGATGATGACAATAGTTCTTTCTGGTCGTGCTTCCGTCGCAGACAGAAGTCGCCGAAATCTCCCGAGCCGGGGCCATCGGGGCTGCAGAAACGGCGCCCACCAATACCCGCAATGGATGCCAACAAGGATGATGAGTAATGACGGGGCTCGAAGTTAAATCTAAGATTCCGAACGAACTATCAGTTCTTATTTCGTTAATTAACAAAAATACATCAATCATTGTTTGTAGATGTTGATCTGCAGCATATGAACATTGTTGCGCGTTGTTGCGTGTTCTTCTTGGGCACATTACTACAAGCTGACGCTTTCTGCTTGGTTTGATTTGGAGCTGTTCAGCAAAGGGTAGTGTTGCGCCTATGAGTAGGCAACCCGATTAACATGAATTTAATGTAAGTATATTTGTATAGTTCAGGTTTAGGATAGGCATTAGTATTAGTGGAATATTGTAACTAAATAGGTGAGAATACATTTGTAATTTTAGTCTGAAGGTAAACCCCAAGCGAGTCACAGCAACGATCCGAAAGAACCAGTAAAGCTATCGAACATTTGGTCCTTCGAACCGGATAGTAGTAAATTGTAGTCAGGAAGCCGTGTGTGTATAAGAAGAGTGGTGTGGTCGAACCTTCGGTAGAAAATCGTTGTACTTAAATCAATGACGGACATTTATCGTCTGCTTGTGTGTATGTGACTCTTGTAAGGAGGCAAGGATTTACCAATTAGGAGACCAACGGATAAACGGAATACATTTTGTGTTGTAAATTGTGAAAAGGGACATGAACTTTAGACTGTTGGAGAAAACACAAAAGTACAATATTAACAACAGTGTGCTGCGTAAACAAAATAAGGCGCGTCGTGTGCATATGCAAATCAATTAGAGTGTGCGATCGCTTAGCGTCGTTTCGAGTTGGGTAAAAAAGAGTACGCCGACCCAAGTGGTAATGTGTGTGCGAAAGATGGCGTCGAGTCGGTCAGCAACCTTAGTGAACCATCGCGCGTAGATAATTTGGGCGCGTAAGATAGGCGTCTCTTGTTGATTACCGGATTAGTGGACAATTGGAATAGTCAGTGCGTTGAGCGAACAAATCAAAAGAGCGTGAGTTAACAAACGTCCAAAACAAGTACGATCACGTTCAAGCGATCCTTCACTTCCGCCGTCCTAAACCGGTGGGGGGTGTTGATTCCAACCTTTCACGGTGCTTACTAGTTAATTTTTCGTAATTAGTGGAAGGAAATTAATATCCGGAAAAAAATGTTGCGGTATATGTCAAACAGATAATTAGTAAGAGGGAGAAAATGCTGTAAATTTTCTGGACGCTTACCATCTCCAGGAGTCGAACCGTACCACCATACCCTACCCTATATATGAATATATATATATATATATATATATATATATATATATATACATCTATTAATGGACCTTGTCGTACGGTGTAAGAAAAATAATTCACTCTATAGCTTCAAATCTATGCAACAAATATGCTCTATACGTGCCCTATTTCCCCCCAAAACTGGGTTAAAATCTTTCTAGTGAATCAGCCTGCTCAATTGGATCTTGTGTGTGGTAGGGTATGGTGGTACGGTTCGACTCCTGGAGATGGTAAGCGTCCAGAAAATTTACAGCATTTTCTCCCTCTTACTAATTATCTGTTTGACATATACCGCAACATTTTTTTCCGGATATTAATTTCCTTCCACTAATTACGAAAAATTAACTAGTAAGCACCGTGAAAGGTTGGAATCAACACCCCCCACCGGACGGATTGTTTTCCCACAAGCATTTGACAACAATGTGCATGTAACACAACCAGTGGAGTCCGTGTTGAAATGTTTGAAACGTTTCGCAAAGGAAAAGGATTTATCCCTGGCAGAAAAAAGAAAACAAAATGGCGACGTAAAAGAAGAACTCATGGCGGCAAGGTGTACTCCGTTTGCGCCGGAATATTTTTTGCCTGGTCGCGCAGTTACATTGTAACGGAACCGGTTTGAAGGTATGTCAACGCGAGCTGTCAAATGGAACCGTTTGCCGTGCGGATTTTTGAAGTGTCACATTTCGAAAAATCTTAGTAGGCATGGAAATTGTATGCCGTAGACGGTGAGCTCCGCCGAACTGAAACTATATTACGTAATCGAGCCTTTCGAGAAGCTGAACGCACGGACCTCCACGCCGATAAAATCCATAGAAAATCCGGCCCAAATGGAACGCACGGCCGTCCTGTAGGACAGTTCAACGGGGGAGGATACACCCCCGCTGCAGGCAACGGTCGTGGTGCCCGTGGTGCCCGTGGAAACGGACGAAAAACTGGAGGTTGCTGGTAAGTGGAACGTGAAGTGATGAAGGATGCAATAATGTCGTTCGGTTCTTTCGTTCCTTTCGTTTACGGCGCGCCCCGCTGGAGGACAACTCCACGCTGCAGGCAATCGTCGGGCCAGGGGGAAATGCACCGGCTCAACCGGACCAGGCTGCTGGTAGCTAGAATGGCGAAATGTGTGCGCGATCCGGTAATACCGATGCTAGCTCGCTCGTCTTCTTCTGCTTTTTCTTGAAAGGTGCTGTGCCTGCTTTAGTGGATGACGGCATGGAAATGGACGACGCTCCGGCAGACGATACGCTGGTGAACGATTCACTTGATGATGAGCTGTCTTGAATGCTCAACCAATCATGGAAATCCAGGCGCCCTGCTATTTCGGGTAACACTCTGGGCATGATCTCGAAATCGATGATAAGCGCTAGTGATGAGGACACCCCGGCCGACAATTGGCCGCCAAATACACCCAAGCAAAGGCGTCAGGTATCGTTCGATGATGGACCGGTAAAACATCCTCCCCCACAGGGCCCATCGTCGGATTAGTCCGATGATGACAATAGTTCTTTCTGGTCGTGCTTCCGTCGCAGACAGAAGTCGCCGAAATCTCCCGAGCCGGGGCCATCGGGGCTGCAGAAACGGCGCCCACCAATACCCGCAATGGATGCCAACAAGGATGATGAGTAATGACGGGGCTCGAAGTTAAATCTAAGATTCCGAACGAACTATCAGTTCTTATTTCGTTAATTAACAAAAATACATCAATCATTGTTTGTAGATGTTGATCTGCAGCATATGAACATTGTTGCGCGTTGTTGCGTGTTCTTCTTGGGCACATTACTACAAGCTGACGCTTTCTGCTTGGTTTGATTTGGAGCTGTTCAGCAAAGGGTAGTGTTGCGCCTATGAGTAGGCAACCCGATTAACATGAATTTAATGTAAGTATATTTGTATAGTTCAGGTTTAGGATAGGCATTAGTATTAGTGGAATATTGTAACTAAATAGGTGAGAATACATTTGTAATTTTAGTCTGAAGGTAAACCCCAAGCGAGTCACAGCAACGATCCGAAAGAACCAGTAAAGCTATCGAACATTTGGTCCTTCGAACCGGATAGTAGTAAATTGTAGTCAGGAAGCCGTGTGTGTATAAGAAGAGTGGTGTGGTCGAACCTTCGGTAGAAAATCGTTGTACTTAAATCAATGACGGACATTTATCGTCTGCTTGTGTGTATGTGACTCTTGTAAGGAGGCAAGGATTTACCAATTAGGAGACCAACGGATAAACGGAATACATTTTGTGTTGTAAATTGTGAAAAGGGACATGAACTTTAGACTGTTGGAGAAAACACAAAAGTACAATATTAACAACAGTGTGCTGCGTAAACAAAATAAGGCGCGTCGTGTGCATATGCAAATCAATTAGAGTGTGCGATCGCTTAGCGTCGTTTCGAGTTGGGTAAAAAAGAGTACGCCGACCCAAGTGGTAATGTGTGTGCGAAAGATGGCGTCGAGTCGGTCAGCAACCTTAGTGAACCATCGCGCGTAGATAATTTGGGCGCGTAAGATAGGCGTCTCTTGTTGATTACCGGATTAGTGGACAATTGGAATAGTCAGTGCGTTGAGCGAACAAATCAAAAGAGCGTGAGTTAACAAACGTCCAAAACAAGTACGATATATATATATATATATATATATATATATATATATATATATATATATATATATATATATATATATATATATATATATATATATATATATTTCATCGTCCCGAACTTTAACAAGAACATTTACTGCGTAGAACAACTACAAGAAGATAACGGAAAATGCTATACTCGCGTACCAGCTATACTCAGAGGACAACAAGCAACATGTGACTTCATAACAAACCCAGCAGCGATGGAAATTCTCCAACTCGATAGGACACACATTCTGATCAACTAAGCGGCAGAATTTACTATTAAAACAACATGTGGTATTAAGAAGAGAAACTTGACAGGCTCTTTTCTCCTATCCTACCAATCATGTGACATATTCGTTAATGACGAAGAGATTTCCAGCAGCCAAACTGAGCTTCACGGATCGCCGTTGAATCTTCCGCTTTATGGTATAAACGTCACATCGAAGAACCACATGCTGAACCTTACTCTAGAACATCTACACACAATGCATATGGATTTAAGAAGCGAAATGCATCAAATACGGCTAGAAGCCAAAAGCTTCACATGGAACAATTGGTCCATAACAAGCGTTGTGAGCAACATAAACGGACAGAAACCGGCCATATCACCGAACTCAAACAACGACAACGATAACACTTGCGAAGAGAACGAGCCAAACGCCCAGATAAGTCCAAACTTTCAACCGCCCACAATGATGGAAGTTTTTCGTACGGAGCCTCAAATCTAAGGAGGGGCAAGTTAACAAACGTTCAAAACAAGTACGATCACGTTCAAGCGATCCTTCACTTCCGCCGTCCTAAACAAATAATTATTCATATTCCGAGATAAAACCGTTATCGCCGTCGACCCTCGGACCATCAACGATCCTTCGCTTACCTGTTCTTGTTGTTTTTCGTTCCTTCCACATCCTTCCTTCCCGACCCAAAATATTTTGTAAAATCTTAGAAAATAAACCACTCTACGTCTAACCGCAAACTGAAACGGTCATAGTTCTCTGCTCCGCAAAATCACGTCCGAACGTGATCGAAAGAACGAAACGTGAACGAAAGAAAATCTTTCGAAAAAGTTAACTCGTGCAAGTGCGATTTTCTTGAAATGTGCATACGGTTGGCGTCGGCTTCCGTTGAAGGTGAGGTACGCCATCGCAAGTGGTAACGTGTGTGCGAAAGTTAGCGTCGTGTCGGTCAGTGACCTTAGTACACCATCGCTGTTAGAAAATTTGGGCGCGTAAAGTTGGCGTCGGTTGTCAGTTAGCAGATTAGAGGACAGTTGGATAAATTAGTGTATCGCGCGGATAAATAAAGAAAATTTTGAAAATGCCACCGGAAAGCAAAATAAAAAAAATATTAAAGGTGTATAAAGACCGAGTTTCGTGGATAGAAGCGTTTGTAGAATTCGTAGACAATTACAACAATTCCGTGCATCGTGGAGAATTGCAGAGTCAATTACAAGCTTTAGAGGAAACAAAGCGATCGTATGAGGATGCAAGAGAAAAATTGTTATTTGAAGATGAAGAAATTGACGGGATACTGATGCAGAATGAAAGAAAGGAGTTCTACAAAAAATATCATAAAGTGAGAGGATTCATTATGGATTTGCAAAGAACCGATGAAAGTGCGCATCCGATTGCGAATAGTACAATGGCAAACACAACGTCCGCGAGTGTGAAAATGCATTTACCGAAACTAGAACTGCCAACGTTCGATGGAAATATTACCAAGTGGGTGACATGCAAGGACCGTTTTGTGTCATTAGTGCATGATTTACCAGAGCTACCTGAGGTGGCAAAACTTCAGTACCTGTTAGCGTCACTGAAGGGAGAAGCTGCACTGCAGTTCGAGCATGTACCACTTGAGGAGAAAAGCTATATGCCAACGTGGGAGACCCTGCTGCAGAGATACGACGACAACAAGATACTGCGGAGAGAATACTTCAAGGCACTGATTCAGCTGGAACCAATGAATGCTGGAAAATCGGCTGAATTGACCAGGGTTGTGAATGAGACAAGACGGCTAGTTCAAGGAATGAAACGGCTAGACGAACCCATACAACACTGGAACACGCCACTCACGATACTGGTAACGTATAAGCTTGATAAGACCACATTAATGTCCTGGGAAAATTTTGCAGTGGAAAACCTGACCGACTGCTACGAGCATTGTTGGAGTTCTGCGAAAAACGGATTCGTGTGTTGAACAGCACTGCACTGCACAGCGTCGGAGTGATTGGCAAAAGAGCCGCTTCTAAGCTCTTCCAGCGAAGTCGTGACCAGTCCAGACCAGAAAATGAACAGAATACCGCAAATATATTCTGTAACGTGTGCAGCTCATCGCGCAACGATAAAGAGGCGTGTCCAGCTAGCAAGGCAGATCATCCGTTAGACAACTGTACTAAATTCGATGGCATGTCGATTCTACAACGAGAAGCTTTGGCGAAGAATCAACGTTTATGTTTTAGATCTTCAAGCATCACCAAATCACCAAATAAGGTTTTGTCGGAATGTTACGACGTGTAAGCATTGCCATGGAAGACATCATACGCTATTGTGTAAACGAGCAGCTCAGGAGTCAGCAGAAAAGGTTTCACAGTCAACAGCAGCAGAGCAGGAAGCTGCGACGATTAATGATACCACCCGAGCATCCGGAGAACCACAAAGGATGGTGTGGTTATCGACGGCAGTAGTGTTGATTCGCGGAAGCGATGGAGAGGAGTTGCCAGCGAGAGCTTTGTTGGATCAAGGATCTCAATCCAACTTTATAACGGAACGGCTGGCCCAACAACTGAAACTAAAGAGAGTCCGAATATCGAGCCCTTTATCTGGAATAGACGACACCGTGCCTATTGTTTCATCCAGCATGGTAGTTACCAGAATAAGATCGCGTGTGTCCGAATTTCAAGTATCACTGCAGTTTCTAGTGTTACTGCGAGTAACGTCCGACTATCCAAGTCGTATGGTAGAAGTGAAGCGGTGGAATCTACCATTAGGCATACCTCTTGCAGACCCAGCCTTTAACAAACCAGAACGAATAGACATGCTGATAGGAGCTAGATTGTTTGCCGATTTGCTACAAGAAGGAAGGATTAAACTGGCTTCGTATCTTCCCCAATTGCACGAAACCAGATTGGGTTGGATTGTCAGTGGAAGATTATCGAAGCCAACTAAGGATGGTTTCAACGAAAGCATCGTGGGTTGTGCGATGGATGATAATTTCAATGCCGCAATGGAGAGATTGGTTCAGCTAGAAGATATACCGGAAGAGAAGCTGATGTCTGATGAAGAGCAACTTTGTGAGAGATGGTATGCAGAAACAACGCGTCGCAACGAGGATGGAAGATATATAGTGCAATTACCGAAGGTGGCAGATTACGAACGTGAATTAGGCGAGTCATATGAAATATCTCTCAAACGATTTGGAGCAGTTGAAAGAAGAAAGGAGAGAGATGAATGTCTACGTGAAGAGTACCATAAGTTCATGGAAGAGTACATTCAGCTTGGTCATATGACGAGAATAGCAGATGAGAAGAATGGAAACCAAGGTATAAAATACTATTTACCTCATCATGCCGTATTGAAGCTTGACAGCAGTACAACAAAATGCAGAGTCGTGTTTGATGGCTCATGTAGAACAGACAGTGGAAAATCGTTGAACGACATCCTATTGATCGGGCCACAACTGCAGGATGACATTGTATCTATCCTGATGCGTTTTCTCTTTTATAAGGTAGCCATGGTAGCCGATGTGGAGAAAATTTACTGTCAGGTATTAGTGGAGGAGAAGGATAGAGACTTGCAGCGCATTTTTTGGCGGTCTAACGAAGCAGATCCTGTGAGCATGTATCGACTCAACACGGTTACGTATGGTACAGCGTGTGCTCCGTATTTGGCCATACGAACTCTTCGGAGAGCATTTGAGAACAGCATGGGCAAATTTCCGGATGCAATGAAATGGTTTAACGACTTCTACGTGGATGACCTCATCTCAGGAGCTGAGTCAACGGAAAGAGCTCAAAGCATTCGCGAGCAGGTGGTTGAACTGTTGGCTGGAGCGGGTTTTAAACTTCGGAAATGGGCATCAAATAGCAGGACTGCGTTAGATGGAATTCCGGAAGAAGATCGTGCCAAGCCAATACAGACGTTGTAAGAGTACGTGCTCCTAAGATCATGGTTTCCGCTTCATTGACAAAGAGAAATGTAATGGGAGCAATTGCAAGGATTTACGACCCTTTGGGATTTGTGGACCCCGTTTAGATGGTGGCAAATATCTTCATGCAGCAACTCTGGAGACTGAAATATGTTAATGGAAATTCCTGGCCTTGGGACAAGGAACTACCGGAGAGTTTGTGCCGTGAATGGATGAATCTGGCGAATGAATTTCATGTGCTGCAAGACGTTAAGCTTCCAAGGTTGGTGTGTGCGAGCGAGGCAATTCAGTATCACATATTCTGTGATGCTTCTGAAAAGCGATATAGAGCCTGTATCTACGTGAGGAGCGAATCGACAACGGGAGAAGTAATAGTACAGCTGCTGATTTCGCGATCCAAGGTGGCACCATTAGCAAAGCGGTTAACGATTGCCAGACTGGAGTTGTGTGCAGCGTTGTTGGGAAGCCGATTATGGGATTTCGTGAGGAAGGGACGATTACGTGAAGGCCCTTGTTTCCTGTGGACTGACTCTATGACAACGTGGCATTGGATTCAGTCCCCTCATCATCTTTGGAAGACGTTTGTCGGCAACCGCACGGCAAAGATCAAGCTATTGACCACTGCCTGTATTTGGCGACATGTTCCGGGTGTGGAGAATACAGCCGATTTGATATCGAGAGGTTGCGAGCCGAGTCGATTAGTCGCTTCTGCGCTATGGTGGTCGGGGCCAAAGTGGCTATCGGAAGCTGGAGATAAATGGCCAGAATTGCCCGATGTAAGAGCAATAACCACAGGCGAAGAACGTAAGGTGGATTTAATTGTCTCTTCATGCAGTGAAGAGAATTTCATTGACTGGCTGTTCGATCGCTTTTCATCCTTTACCAAGCTTCGGCTCGTTGTGGGGTATTGCCAGAGATTCCTACAAGGCGTGCAAACGCGTTTAAAGAAGGAAGCAGAAACTTGAATCTTCAGTTATTAACCACGATACGCTCTTTCTCACCACTGAAGAACGGCTGTGATCAGAACGACTACTGTTTCGATTAGCACAACTGCAGCGTTTCGAGAAGGAGATCAAATGTTTTGGGCATGGGAAAGAAATACCGCGATCATCCCCACTGAGAGGATATAATCCGTTCATCGACGCTGAAGGAATCATCAGGCTAAAGGGAAGGCTCCAAAACTCGCTATTAGGCATGGACGCAAACAATCCTGTAGCTGTTCCCAAGGATCATGTGCTGGGAAAACTGTTGGCGAAACATTATCACCTTAAGCTCCTACATACTGGTACACAAGCAACGTTAACAGCAATAAGACAACGGTATTGGTTACTTGGTGCAAAATCTATTGTGAAGCAAGTTTGTCATAAATGTGTGAGATGCTTCAAATGCAAGCCGAGGCAAGTGAACCAACCAATGGCTGACCTTCCAGGGAATCGAGTGACAGAGGCATTCGCAATATCAGGAGTGGACTATTGCGGTCCAGTTTGGATCAAGGCCCAGCATCGAAGAGGAGCTCCTACCAAAGCATTTGTGGCAGTGTTTGTGTGCTTTGTGACTCGTGCCGTCCATCTCGAATTAGTGTCTGATTTGAGTACTGCTGCGTTTTTGGCTGCTCTTCAAAGATTTGTAGCGCGACGAGGTTTAGTAACGGAGTTGCAGTCGGACAACGGCACCAACTTCAAGGGGGCTGCAAACGAGCTACGTCAACTGTATGAGCTTTTTCAATCGCCGAAGCAGAAGGAGGAGATTCAGTCTTGGAGCGCAGAAAACAGAATTAGGTGGAAATTCATCCCACCTGGGGCCCCTCATTTTGGAGGATTGTGGGAAGCGGCCGTGAAGTCTATGAAATTTTACTAAGTTAGAGTTCTTGGGAATGATCCAGCATCATACGAAGACATGACAACAGTTCCTGCGGAAATAGAATCGTGTTTGAACTCTAGGCCGATCACACCATTATCGAGTGACCCTTCAGATTATGAAGCACTAACGCCATTACATTTTTTAACTGGATCTCATCTTCTTAATATCGATTTGAATCTTAATTTTTGTTTTTTTTTCAAATTGTTTGCCTCAAGGGCTTTACAAAGTCAATTTATCTTATAACTAAACATACATAACACGTAAGGAGGATATAGGGTGCAGACAGAGATGGCTAGTGAGGAAAAGAAAAACAGATTTTAGGATAAAGAGGACAAAAGACGGGAGCGGAAACAATTAATGGAGATATTGTGGTCAAACAGATCACCAACCGAATTGAATGCTAATAACGCGCGCATCCATGGATCGCTCTGGGAAAACCACGTACGACAAAAAGGGATAAGCAGGGGAGGACGTACGCGTAAGCGATGGGAGGGGACATATAAAGGGATAGTTGCCACAAGGGCGGGGGAGTCAATGTTGGAAAGCAGGATGTTGGCAATAAATAACTTGCGAGCATGACCATGACGATCCTCCAGCTTAACCAAACCCAGCAGCTGGCACCGCTCCGAATAAGAAGGTAAGGTTGTGCTGGGGTCGTTCAGTAAACGTCTAGCGGCTATCCGCGTATATTCCTCTGCACCCTCTCCAACCTGTTCATAGCGGTGACACCAGCGGGGGACCATACAACACTGGCGTACTCCAGGATGGGACGCACCCAGCAACAATACAGCGCTCTCAGGCATAACGGGTCTCGAATCTCAGTAGACATACGAGAGATTAGACCCAACACCTTGCTAGCCCGCTCAAGGACCGAGTTGAGATGCGGCTCGAAGGACAATTTGTCGTCCAGCCACACCCCAAGGTCCCTGACCAAGGAAACTCGCGGAAGTGTTGAGTCGTAGAGCCGATACTGGTGTAAATATTTGGAAGAAGAGCGACCAAACGAAATTACACAGCACTTCGAGACACAAAGAACGAGCCCGTTTGATATGCACTAGCCAGCGAAAGCATCTATGTGGGATTGGAGGGAGCGGGAGTCGCGGGACGAAGACGCAGGAAGATAAAACTTGGCATCGTCGGCATACAACAAACAACCGTTAGGGGGAAGCGATTGAATGCAATCGGCGATGAAGAGTTGAAAACAATAAAGGACTCAAGACACTACCCTGAGGAACCCCAGATTTGCTGATGAACGGGTCCGACAGAGCCCCATCCACCCTTACCCTGTACGACCGGTCCTTCAAAAAGGAACAGAGCCAGAGAAGAAGGGCTCCACCGAAACCCATTCGCTCGAGCTTTGCATTAAGCAATTGATGCGACAAACAGTCGAACGCAGCTTTGAAATCTGTGTAGATGACGTCAAACCTGCCTACCAGCGGCTGTGTGCGCAAACAGATCGATCATCAACGACATAAGGTTCGACAGGGTAGAGCGTCTCGGCACGAAACCGTGCTGGGAGGATGGGATTAACGGGGAAACAATAGGAAGGATAGAAGAGTAGATCACAGACTCGAGGACTTTGGACGCTGCACAGAGGATGGAGATGCCTCGATAATTTAAGGGGGACGTCCGGCAACCTTTCTTAAAGACTGGGATCAGCCAAGCTGATCTCCAAAGAGAGGGAAAAACTCCTGTATCAACCGACCTAGTGAATAGGCGAATCAACACAGGAGCAATCGCCTCTCTAGCGTCAATGAGTGCAGAAGAAGGGATGCCGTCAGGACCAGGAGAGAAGGAGCGCTTAAGCTGACAAAGTGCAGTGAGCACCATCTGCTCGTCGATATGCACCGAATGAGCGTTAATACAGTCCCGAGGAACACTCGAGAGCCCAGCCACAAGAGACGCAGTAGAGTGGGTCGGATCAACAAAAAGACCATCGAAGTGATGCGCAAACAAATTAGATATTTCCAACGGGGAGGAAGCAGAGCAATCGCCCAAAGACATATTTGTTGGAATACCGGAGGATCCACGTTGTCTATTGGCGTATCTCCAGAATGACTAGGATTTGTATAAAGATGGGATTGAATGCGCGCGTTATGGGTACGAAGGCGGATCCTGTTATAACTGCGATGAGCAGATGCTGCGTATTTGAAGACACGCAGGTGAAAAGTGGAGCGGTGCATTCGATACGCACGAAGCGCACGCTTAAGATCCGCCTTAAGTGAACGAAGGTGTCTATCTGACCACAAGGGATTTGGAGGAGGGGTCCGAAAGGGACAACACTGGGAGAGGAAAGACAAAATCACAGACGTAAACTTGGCTACCGCCTCGTCAATACTAGGAGCAGCGTCCAGGGAGCTCCAGTCGTATGTCGAGATGAGACGAATAAATTTTCTGTTGTCGAGCTTCCTGAAGTTCAGCTCACGCGTCAAAACTAAACGAGACGGACGATCAGAGGGCGACGCGATGACGGTGATGCACGTCTCCAATGCTGGATGATAAGCGTCCTCGGGAATAATCGTCAAAGACACTCGGTTGTACTGAATCACAGATCGCGGCTGCAGCGGAATTGCCAAATATCAGGTCCAGTTGACGTCCGTTACCGTTAGTTACCCTGAGAGTTGCTTCAAGTGGTTAAAGTTCAGACCGTCAATGAACGTCGTATCCCGCTGCCTAAAATCGGAAGGATAAAGCCACAGTTTATTATGGGGATCAGCAGTCCACGAGATGCCCGGCATGTTGAAGTCGCCAAAAATCATAATTTTATCTTCGGAGCGCATGCGCCCCAGGACTACACCGATGCCCTCCATCAAATCATCAATTACAGATGAGGATGAGCTGCTGTATGGCGGAATGTAGATGGCTCCAAGGTACAGGTGCGAGGTCCCCAGGTTGATGCGAACCCACACCGCCTCCAACGATGCGCATGGTGACGAGATCGACGAGACCGCAAGTTGTGATGAGCATGCAATAAGCACACCACCACCACGCGAAAGGTTGCTATTCCTATTGTTGCGGTCGCATCTAAAGATGATAAAGTTTTCATCGAAAAGAAGCCGACGATGGGATCGAATCATCAAGCCAGGTTTCGGTCAGGACACATATGTCAGATTTCAGCAAAGGCCTGGTGGAAGTTAATGAGTTTCGTGCGGAGACCCCGCACGTTCTGATAGTATGCATAAATTTTTTTCCTGGGCGCCGAATTATGCACGAAAGAATTGGTCCAATGTTTGCTGATGGGGACTACAAGTTAGAACTCTCTTACGCTTGCTAGGGGGAGCGGGATGAGAAGTGAAGTGAGTGGTTGTAGCGTGGATCAAAGTCAAGTCCGAACTGTGTCCAGGAGAGGAAGGTGTGCTGTGGAGAGGCTGAGTGCGGTTGATGTAGGGAGCCTCTCTATGACGGTGTCGAGCGGCGATGAGAGAGTTACTAGCTGTTAAAACAGGAGTACTGTATGGAGCCGTGTGGACGTCTAACTGGATCGTGATGAGTAGCGGTGATAAACTCTCTCACACGGATGCCAATAGGCCACGTTTCAGGGGAGAGAGCAACTCACGACAGGAATCTGGAACACGCACTTTAAAAGAAAGAGAGCGTCGAGAAGCTGGATCAACACCTCTAGCCAAGAGAGAGAAAGCAAGCACGTCCTCGGTGTTGAGACGGCGTATCACCGATGCTCTCACTTGGTCGGTCGTTGATATGGTGTGCAACTCCAAGGAGGTGCAACCAAAATCTTGCGAGGATTACGCGCTTGAGTCGCTACTAGATTAGGTGACGTCACCGCATTTGTGCCCGAAATTCCGACAAGGCTCGGAGCGGGGTTTGTCCTGCAATCGCGGCATAGGAAGAAGGACGGTCGGTGCTAAGGATAGGAGGAAGCCTGTCGGAGAGGAGGTGGGCGCACCATGATCAGTACCTGGTTGGTGAGAGACAAGAGTTAAGCCGGCCTTCCGAGGAGATAGCAGAGAGCGAATCTCCCTAGTGAGAGCTGCAGAATGGCGTCTTTGAGCGACGCGACAATGGAATTCTAGCGCCGTCTGGAACCCGCTTGGAAGCTACCATCTTTCGTGGCAATTCTGCGGCGGTTTTCAACGGTTACAGTGCAAGTGGAAACAGCTCCAGTGGACATTTTGGTAAGGGCTGATGCATTGAAGAACGGCATCAGGAACTGAGTGCAGTTTCTATGACAAACCGCATCACAAAAGCAGCAGCACAGCACATCATGGCCACGGAGGCATCCGCTGCACAGGCCGAACACACAGGAGCCATTTACACACACAGCGCAACACACAAGCCCACGGAATAAACAACAACAAACAGCTGAGCGAGGCTAAACAAAATCGACCAAATTAGGACACATACAACAACCGTTAAAGCAAGGAGATGGTAAGTACGGATAGAATGATACACAAACAAACGATTGATGCAGGGAAGCACAACGGACAAATAATTTTACACACAATTTTTTACGTTTTTAGTGGAGCCGATACCAAACCTGACTTGCTCGAGACGATTTGGCAGAATGATCTTAATCGATTTGAAGAACGTTCCAGATAACCGACTGAATCATTGGCGTTTGGTTCAAAAACGAGTGCAGCAGTTTTGGGTTAGATGGAAGACAAAGTATCTGCAACAGCTCCAGGCGAGAACGAAATGGAATAGCTCGGCAACAACAATAGTGCCCGGTATGCTGGTTTTGTTGCGTGAGGACAACGTACCGCCAACAAAGTGGCCGCTTGCTCGAATTACAGCAGTTCATCCAGGCAGTGGACGGAGTAGTACGTGTGGTAACGTTAAGAACCGCTAATACAACTGATATGAAAAGACCAGTTGCAAGAATATGTATTTTGCCGGTTGAATAACATTGACCAAGAGAGAGAGAGAGAGATAGAGAGAGGGAACTTATGTTTCAAATAATTGAAAGGAATGAATAATCAACATAAGAAATGAAGTGAGAATAATGCGAAATTTAAATTTTGAGGAACTACGATTGGGAGGAAATATTGTTTAAAATGAGAGTTGCAATTTCAAAGGAAGGAAATTAAGAATTAAGGCTAGTTAGTTCGAAAATGAAAGTGAGAGGATATTGATAGTTACGATTAAAATTGGGAATTTTGGGCGGTCGGGAATGTTGCGCATATGAGTAGGCAACCCGATTAACATGAATTTAATGTAAATATATTTGTATAGTTCAGGTTCAGGATAGGCATTAGTATTCGTGTAATATTGTAAATAAAATAAGATAGAATACATTTGTAATTTTAGTCTTAAGGTAAACCCCAAGCGAGTCACAGCAACGATCCGAAAGAAACCAGTAGAGCTATCGAACAACGTCATTATTTTTCTCTAATTTGTCATTCCAGACAAATAATACTGAAAGAAGCATTCACAACAAAATGGCAAGAAAATTTAAGTCCACTTGAGCGAATACTCGTAGATTTTTGTTTCTTCGAGAATAGCTCACTAGTGATAGTTGTAGATAGATTCACGAAATTCATGCAAGTGTAGGCCCCCATTCTTATAAGTACCTTATGTTTGTATATATCTGTACACATCTTGATGTAGAAATGTCAAGTGGAAATACATAGAAAACGTCCCGGCGGCTGGGCATTCAGAAACCGCCTGCCGAACGGACAAGATCGTTGTTTGTGTCGGACTTCTGCCTTAAAGCAAAGTAAAGTTAAATTTAACGTTGTTTACAGAAGCTAAAATCATGACAAGTATCAGAGCAGAGCTTTTCATCCAAGAGCAAGATACATTTTTTACATGTTTAGGAATGCCAGGAAAAATAGTGTTAGACAATGGGCCTCTATTCAACTCAGGGAAGTAAAAATCAACGTAACATTCATAAGGTATTAAAGTCAGCAAATCACCACCTTACCACCCACAATCTAATGGCTAAGCTGAAAGAGCGGTGAGAACGGTGAATGATACAATTATTAGATACGTGATTCAAAATACTGAATTTCAAAGGAATTTAAATCAGTTTTTGATAAATTATACATTGTCAGGCTTGATGTTTAACGAACGTAAAGCTGAGGCTATGGAGCCAAATTTCAAAGGATCAACTAAGTTTTTTTCTGCAAAATTTAGTTTCAGATGTCAGCAAAAATGCAAAAAAAAAAAAAATCATTGAATCAAACGATATATCGATTTTAAGCATCGTTGTGTTACTCTCATGACACTATGACCAAAACATTTTATACAATAAAGTAAACCTATTCATCACACTTAAAAATCGACCAAATTTTTTTATAGTCCTGGACATCCGCTCTTTTGTATTATCAACCTTCACATAGTCTAGCTTTGTTATAAAAAAGTTGAATTGTTTTGAGTCTCAATTTTTGTTAACTCCATTGAAGTTTTTTTACTCAATGACACCTATCGCCAACCAAATTAACCATCAGTCGATAAATATATCGATCGATATAACGACTATCATGGCGGAATGGTATCGCAACGCAACAAATTTGTCAACCCGTAAAACGATAGTTAAGACGACAGCGCAGTAAGGAGTTAAGACGACAGCGCAACACGAGAAACGCCACGCAGCAGAACGCGCCACCGATAAACAAACCAAACCACAAAGCAGCGCGCACAACATAATTTGCAACGCAGCATTATTCAGCAACGCAGCATAATTCAACACGGACCAGCGCACCATTCATCCATCCAAACAGTTCAGTTGATACTAGACGCTAATCCGAACGTGAGTTATTAACTCCGCCGGTCGATGGAAATA
>NW_023404990.1:0-50262 GCF_013141755.1 Anopheles stephensi | reverse complement strand
AGTATGGTTTAGATAATTTATAACTCGAGGCAAGTTTATTGAAAATAAAACTGATATTCGATCCACTATGAATCAAAAAAGGGTAATCTCCCGTTACGGTGGGCAATTGATATATGGAAGGAATCGGTTCACCAATTTCGTTCCATTCTAAAAAAATAAGCTCTGTAGATTGATTGTTTTCCGAAGCTTTATACGACAAATAATCGTGATTGTCTGTTCGGCAATATGTCTCATCAAGCGGTTTTGAATCCACTACATATTCAAGAGGAGCAGCGGTGCTGAAACTTCTTGAATCTTCATCAACACCATAAAGCTTGTCTATTAATTGAAGACGATGCTCGGGGGCGTTTAGCGTTAAAATGTTGTTTTTTATTTGCTTGAAACGATGGTTCAACTTCCATAGGAACTGGCCTGTTATTTGCATTTTGTTGCATTACATTGTAACCTGGATGATAATGCCTAAAACATTTTTTTCTTGCGGATTTACACTTCTCATAGAAAAACGATTAAAATTGTGGTTCCAACCCGATGAAGCACAATTCGAAATCCAAAACATCAGCTGCTTCGCCTTTAATTTTCCTTCTGATTGTTGCCACGATAATGCGGTATTCAATTGAATCACGAGGAAGACGTTTCATAAATTTTGAAAATATTTTCCACTTCTAAAATCCATCTTGAAAGGCTAGATCCGTGTCCATGGAAGTCAGGAAGGTTATTTACAAAATCTGGCACTTTACCTAACTGAATGTATTCATGATGAGTCATGGTGGATGGTACGACTGGTATAGAACTAGACTATTCCTGCGGATTCATTATTCTATTTTTTGAGTGGATTTCAAAACGTCTAATTTTACGAAAAAATGATGGAGAAATCTTGTCACCTTCAAATCAAATTTTAATTAAGAGAAGTTCATTCAATCTAAAATTTTCTCTATTGTACCTAACATTCACTGCTCACTGTTTTCGCACCACGTATTCACAGTTATAAAATTTAAATTATATTATAGTAAATTAAATTGACTCGTAATGACTCACAGTAACAATATGCAGACTTTGAAACAATTGCAGCTCATCGTTGTTCACGTAGCGATGTCCACGAAGCGATGTCCACGTAGTGTCTCGAGTTGGAAGGTTGATGTAACGTTCCGGTATTGGAATGAAAGCTTGCGGGATGCTCCGGATGGTCCTTTTGGATGATTGATCTACTACGGGTCCTCGGCGTCAATCGAGAGAGATGTCACGATGTGCAGGAACTTTCACTCTTCATGTAGCTTGTGCCGGTTTATTTTTAAATATTACTTCACCTGAACTTTTGTATCACGAATGTATATCGGTTGGTTTTATAGCTAGTTTCACACGACACTTTTAAACTTTGTGTAGAGTTTTTGTACTGCTTCTCACTTATGTTTCGGTCGGTGTAGAAACGAATTAGCTAGTGCCTCTATTCGTCGTTGTACAGTTTTCTTTCCAAAATACTTATCACCTTACTTTAGACGTAGAGGTCCCTATTCGGGCGGGCGCCAGTTAAATCTATAGGGTTCGGACACAGACTTGCTTGTTCGAGACTCGAGACTTGATTGTTCTGCGGTCAAAATCGGAGTGAGTTTATTAAGTTTGATTTACATATAAGTTGGTTATTGGGAATTGGATGGTTATTGACGATTCTTGATGACTATTTTGCTGTTTCGGCGATCACTAACTGGGTAACTGGGTCAGACGATCAACACGGTTTGCTGATCGACGCTGTTTGCTGATCGTGTGCATTCGGGCCGGTGGCGGTTGACAACACTAGAAAATGCTGTGTTGACAACGCAGGTTGTTAACTTCTCCCTCTTTAAATTTGAGACTCCGTGCGAAAAACGTGAAGGTATGTTAGTGGTTGGTAACTCTTCGGTTCTGGATTTGGGTCAGTTGGTTGATAACCTTTAGGTTCTGGAATACATTGCGGTTTGTCATCAGATGTTGTGATTACTTCTACGTTGATGGTGTTGCGGCGTTTTATGCACAGAAATACGACGCCAATTATGATGACCATTATTGGAGTGATGAAAGAACTGCCCAATAACCATTGCCAAGTCCATGTGATACTATTACTTTCCAACTGAATATTCTGCATTTCCTTCCGAAGGTCTTTGTGTAGGATGTGTAGATGTTCAAGGCTTAGGTTTGTCACGTTGTTCACGGCTGCAACATGTATTCCATGTATTGGTAGACTAGTAGGAAAACCAGACAGTTCTGTCATGTTGGCTGAAATCAGTTTTCCATTGACGTAAATATTGCATGTGTAATATTCGATTAGCAGAGAGCCAGTGAGATTCCTTCTTTCTACTCCGCAGTTTGTATCCAATGTGAATAGTTTTACCGAATGATAAGTATGTGGGACTGGTCTAAGTTGTATATCTCTTTTCTGTTGGATTGGTGATGTAGTCACAGCTAGCATTTCTCTGTTATCAGCATCGTTATGCATGTGGTGTCATCTTGCCGTAGTTCTTCTGGTTTATAAATATTTTTGTTAAGCGTCGAGACGATGTAGGTTTGGGAAGTGATAGTTAGGAAGTCGGGATGAGGGATATACATTCTTTTACCATTGTTAATTGTCGGATAAATTTGTATCTTGTTGAATACTCTACGCTTAAGTTGCGGGACGCTCATAATGAGTACTAATTCGTCATGACTTACAGCAACTTTTGTGGTGGTATACGATAGACTCTCTATGGCAGTATTCGCGTCAATGGTATTATGCTGTATGTCTGCTATTATTGCGTTTGTTTCATTTTTACTTAGTAATCTTGAGTTCGTAATTCCTAATTTCGCTAGGGTTATGCTATCCATTAGTATGTTCGCCTTTTCAGATAAGAATTTTAAGTTCATTAGAATGTTTATGGAATATAATTCCGTTGAAAAACTATAAAAAATATCTACTGCTGTTTTTACTTTCTGCAAGGCATCCTCCAAGTGCGATGTTCAATCCCTATTGATTACAACTTGGGCGTTATTATTCTGAATTAGTTAATTAATAGTAGAATTGATTAATCTTAAATCGTTTGCGTCTGACTACCAGCTATAAATTTCCAGGCGGTTCCTACTGTATCCCAGCACTTCTTTCGTCTTGGAATCAAGGATTTTAACATTTCCGTAACGTGTTCAAATTGTGCTGTAATTATAGGCGGGAATTGAGTCTCTTCAAACGTTCTTAAATCCGTAAACAGTGAATTAATTTCGTTTTGCATTTCTGACAATTTAAAATGGTGTACATAATAATTAATAAGTTCCTTTATTATTCTAGCTGTAGCCTCTGTCGAACGCTACAATGGGTACGTAGTCCATTTTTGTTAGCTTTACGTGCTGACCGATCGCTATGGGGATCCATCCATCATTGTAGCACATGATAATTTAAATTAGGTTCGTAAAAGACTGATGAATTATCGTGCAATATTTTCATAATTTTTTGTTTAGTGGAAGATGATCCAATGATCATTCACACGAAAATCAACCATTATTATTGTTCTCTTAAAAGGTATTTTAAATATGGTATAGAAAATCTTTCTTCATCATCTGTAGTTATTTTCATTGAACAATTTTCAAAAGAAATATCAGCCTTTATTTTTCTAGAAACGCCTGTGCCAATTATTCCTTCAAAGAAAGGACCAAAATCATGAATTTAAAACTGATAAGCTTCCTCACATTTTGGGGCAAAAATGCAATATCTATTGCATACATAGTGTTAAAACTTCCACTAACAGATTTTATATTATAGTTTGACACTTAGTATGGTTTAGATAATTTATAACTCGAGGCAAGTTTATTTGAAATAAAACTGATATTCGAATCCACTATGATCAAAAAGGGTAATCTCCCGTTACGGTGGGCAAATTGATATATGGAAGGAATCGGTTCACCAATTTGCGTTCCATTCTAAAAAAATAAGCTCTGTAGATTGATTGGTTTTCCGAAGCTTTATACGACAAATAATCGTGATTGTCTGTTCGGCATATGTCTCATCAAGCGTTTTGAATCCACTACATATTCAAGAGGAGCAGCGGTGCTGAAACTTCTTGAATCTCCATTCAACACCATAAGCTTGTCTATTAATTGAAGACGATGCTCGGGGGCGTTTAGCGTTAAAAATGTGGTTTTTTATTTGCTTGAAACGATGGGTCAACTTCCATAGGAACTGGCTTGTTATTTGCATTTTGTTGCATTACATTGTAACCTGGATGATAATGCCTGAACATTTTTTCTTGCGATTTACACTTCTCATAGAAAAACGATTAAAATTGTGGTTCCAATCCGATGAAGCACAATTCGAATCCAAAACATCAGCTGCTTCGCCTTTAATTTCCTTCTGATTGTTGCCACGAATAATGCGGTATTCAATTGAATCACGAGGAAGACGTTCATAAATTTTGAAAATATTTTCCACTTCTAAAATCCATCTTGAAAGGCTAGATCCGTGTCCATGGAATTCAGGAAGGTTATTTACAAAATCTGGCACTTTACCTAACTGAATGTATTCATGATGAGTCATGGTGGATGGTACGACTGGTATAGAACTAAGACTGTTCCTGCGGATTCATTATTCTATTTTTTGAGTGGATTTCAAAACGTCTAATTTTACGAAAAATGACAAGATTTCTATCTTGTCACCTTCAAATCAAATTTTAATTAAGAGAAGTTCATTCAATCTAAACTTTTCTCTATTGTACCTAACATTCACTGCTCACTGTTTTCGCACCACGTATTCACAGTTTATAAAATTTAAATTATATTATAGTAAATTAAATTGACTCGTAATGACTCACAGTAACAATATGCAGACTTTGAAACAATTGCAGCTCATCGTTGTTCACGTAGCGATGTCCACGAAGCGATGTCCACGTAGTGTCTCGAGTTGGAAGGTTGATGTAACGTTCCGGTATTGGAATGAAAGCTTGCGGGATGCTCCGGATGGTCCTTTTGGATGATTGATCTACTACGGGTCCTCGGCGTCAATCGAGAGAGATGTCACGATGTGCAGGAACTTTCACTCTTCATGTAGCTTGTGCAGGTTTATTTTAATATTACTTCACCTGAACTTTTGTATCACGAATGTATATCGGTTGGTTTTATAGCTAGTTTTCACACGACACTTTTAAACTTTGTGTAGAGTTTTTGTACTGCTTCTCACTTATGTTTCGGTCGGTGAAGAAACGAATTAGCTAGTGCCTCTATTCGTCGTTGTACAGTTTTCTTTTCAAATACTTATCACCTTACTTTAGACGTAGAGGTCCCTATTCGGGCGGGGCGCCAGTTAAATCTATAGGGTTCGGACACAGACTTGCTTGTTCGAGACTCGAGACTTGATTGTTCTGCGGTCAAAATCGGAGTGAGTTTATTAGAAGTTTGATTTACATATAAGTTGGTTATTGGGAATTGGATGGGGAAGGCAAAGGTATTGACGATTCTTGATGACTATTTTGCTGTTTCGGCGATCAACTAACTGGGTAACTGGGTCAGACGATCAACACGGTTTGCTGATCGACGCTGTTTGCTGATCGTGTGCATTCGGGCCGGTGGCGGTTGACAACACTAGAAATGCTGTGTTGACAACGCAGGTTGTTAACTTCTCCCTCTTTAAATTTGAGACTCCGTGCGAAAAACGTGAAGGTATGTTAGTGGTTGGTAACTCTTCGGTTCTGGATTTGGGTCAGTTGGTTGATAACCTTTAGGTTCTGGAATACATTGCGGTTTGTCATCAGATGTTGTGATTACTTGTACGTTGATGGTGTTGCGGGCGTTTTATGCACAGAAATACGACGCCAATTATGATGACCATTCATTGGAGTGATGAATGAACTACCCAATAATCATTGCCAAGTCCATGTGATACCTATTACTTTCCAACTGAATATTCTGCATTTCCTTCCGAAGGTCTTTGTGTAAGGATGTGTAGATGTTCAAGGCTTAGGTTTGTCCACGTTGTTCACGGCTCATGTATTGAATTACATGTACATGTATTCCATGTATTGGTAGACTAGTATGAGGAAAACCAGACAGTTTCTGTCATGTTGGCTGAAAATCAGTTTTAACATTGACGTAAATATTGCATGTGTTATATTCGATTAGCAGAGAGCCAGTGAGATTCCTTCTTTTCTACTAGACAGTTTGTAATCCAATGTGAATAGTTTTACCGAATTGATAAGTATGTGAGACTGGTCTAAGTTGTATATCTCTTTTTCTGTTGGATTGGTGATGAAGTCACAGCTAGCATTTCTCTGTTGTATCAGCATCGTTATGCATGTGGTGTTCATCTTGCCGTAGTTCTTCTGGTTTATACATCTTTTTGTTAAGCGTCGAGACGATGTAGGTTTGGGTAAGTGAAAGTAAGGAAGTAGGGATGAGGGATATACATTCTTTTACCATTGTTAATTGTCGGATAAATTTGTATCTTGTTGAATACTCTACGCTTAAGTTGCGGGACGCTAATAATAAGTACTAATTCGTCATGACTTACAGCAACTTTGTGGTGGTATACGATAGACTCTCTATGGCAGTGTTCGCGTCAATGGTATTATGCTGTATGTCTGCTATTATTGAAATTGTTTCATTTTTACTGAGTACTCTTGAGTTCGTAATTCCTAATTCGCTAGGGTTATGCTATCAATTAGTATGTTCGCCTTTTCAGATAAGAATTTAAGTTCATTAGAATGTTTATGGAATATAATTCCGTTGAAAAACTATCAAAAATATCTACTGCTGTTTTTACTTTCTGCAGGCTATCCTCCAAGTGCGATGTTAAATCCCTATTGATTATAACTTGGGCGTTATTATTCTAAATTAGTTAATTAATAGTAGAATTGATTAATCTTATTTGTATCTTTGCGTTTGTTAAATATTTAATAAATTCCTTTCAGTCATATCATTTGTATGTACTGTTATTATCTTAAAATTCGAAAAGAGGTTCTTAATTTCTACGTTTTGATTACCTTCTTTTATTATGACTTGATGCCGAAAAGCATTTAGAGGTCCTTCAGTAGATGGTATATATATCGAACCACAGTCTGGTGCCGAATGCTGGGTTGCTGTCATAGAGCAGCAAATTCTACTTAAGGCGTCGGCCACGACATTTACTTTTCCTGGCTTGTAGATTGTTTCATAATCGTGCTCTTCGAGATAAGATTTCCATCTCTTTAATTTTGCATTAGTATTTTTCTGTGAAAGTGTAAATGTAAGTGGCTGATGATCTGTTACTATCTTAAATTTAGTTCCATACAAATAGTTCCTGAAGGTTTTCAATGACCAATTAAAGCCAACATTTCCTTTTCGAAAGCGGAAATATGCTTCTTCGGTTTTTGTTAACGATCGAGAAGCGAAATGTATGGGATTGTCAGTACCAATTTCACCCTATGCCAATACTGCTCCTATAGCATAGTTTGAAGCATCGGTTGTTAGCACAAAGGGTTTACTATAATCAGGATAAATCAAAATATCCGAAAAAGATAAAACCAATTTCAGTTTTTCAAAGCATTCAACTTGTTTCGGTCGTCAATGTGATTTTTTTGTTAGACTTAGGATTTTTTTCTTCTCTTAATATACTAGTAAGTGGCTTTGCTATTTTGCAAAGTCTTTCACAAACTTTCTATAATAATTCATTAGACCTAAAAATGATCGTAGCATTTTTATTGTTGTTGGAGCAACAAACTTTTTTATCGCTCCAACTTTCTGGGGGTTGGGTTTAATTCCACTACTCGTTATAATGTGTCCTAGAAATTCAACTTCTTTGTGTAAGAATTTCTGACACATCCAGTTTGAACCTTTAAATTAGCTGCATTTAGTGCTTTAAGAATCGTGTCCAAATTTCCCAAATGTTCTTCCAAGGATTTTCCAAATACTATCACATCATCCATGTAAATGTAGCACATTTTGCCAATATAATTTCTTAAAACGTCATCAATGGCTCTTTGAAAGATCGCCGGGGCGTTCTTTAATCCAAAAGGCATTCGCGTAAATTAATATTTTCCGTTATTAATAGAAAATGCTGTTTTTTTCTATGTCGGACGGTTTCATCTTGTTTTGATGAAAGCCAGAAGCTAAATCAAGAGTAGAGAAATATTGTTGTCCTCTTAATTGTTCCAGAACATACGCTAATCTCAGGCATGGGATACCTTTCGCTTATTGTCTTTTCATTTAATTTCCTGTAATCTACGACCATACGAATTTCTTTTTTCCTAAAGCGTCGTTCTTTTTTGGTACAATCCAAACTGGGGATGAGGGAGGATCTTGACGGTCTAATTATTCAATTCTTCCAAAATCTTTTTTATTTGTATATTCACCTCTTCTGTGCAAGCGGCAGGATAAGGATACACGCGTTGATGTACTGGTATATATCATCAGTAGTATTGATGGTACATTCAACATTTGTAGCACATGATAATTTTAAAATTAGGTTCGTAAAGACTGATGAATTATCGTGCAATATTTTCATAAATTTTTTGTTTAGTGGAAGAAATCCAATGATCATTCACACGAAATCAACCATATTATTGTTCTCTTTAAAAGGTATTTTTAAATATGGTATAGAAATCTTTCTCTGTAGAAATCTGTAGTTATTTTCATTGAACAATTTTCAAAAAAAAATATCAGCCTTTTATTTTTTCTAGAACGCCTGTGCCAATTATTCCTTCAAAGAAAGGACCAAAATCATGAATTAAAAACTGATAAGCTTCCTCACATTTTGGGGCAAAAATGCAATATCTATTGCATACATAGTGTTAAAACTTCCACTAACAGATTTTATATTATAGTTTGACACTTAGTATGGTTTAGATAATTTATAACTCGAGGCAAGTTTATTTGAAATAAAACTGATATCGATCCACTATGAATCAAAAAAGGGTAATCTCCCGTTACGGTGGGCAAATTGATATATGGAAGGAATCGGTTCACCAATTTGCGTTCCATTCTAAAAAAATAAGCTCTGTAGATTGATTGTTTTCCGAAGCTTTATACGACAAATAATCGTGATTGTCTGTTCGGCAATATGTCTCATCAAGCGGTTTTGAATCCACTACATATTCAAGAGGAGCAGCGGTGCTGAAAACTTCTTGAATTTCTCCATCAACACCATAAGCTTGTCTATTAATTGAAGACGATGCTCGGGGGCGTTTAGCGTTAAAATGTGGTTTTTTATTTGCTTGAAACGATTGGTCAACTTCCATAGGAACTGGCTTGTTATTTGCATTTTGTTGCATTACATTGTAACCTGGATGATAATGCCTGAACATTTTTTCTTGCGGATTTACACTTCTCATAGAAAAACGATTAAAATTGTGGTTCCAACCCGATGAAGCACAAATTCGAATCCAAAACATCAGCTGCTTCGCCTTTAATTTTCCTTCTGATTGTTGCCAACGATAATGCGGTATTCAATTGAATCACGAGGAAGACGTTCATAAATTTTGAAAATATTTTCCACTTCTAAAATCCATCTTGAAAGGCTAGATCCGTGTCCATGGAAGTCAGGAAGGTTATTTACAAAATCTGGCACTTTACCTAACTGAATGTATTCATGATGAGTCATGGTGGATGGTACGACTGGTATAGAACTAGACTGTTCCTGCGGATTCATTATTCTATTTTTGAGTGGATTTCAAAAACGTCTAATTTTACGAAAAATGATGGAGAAATCTTGTCACCTTCAAATCAATTTTAATTAAGAGAAGTTCATTCAATCTAAACTTTCTCTATTGTACCTAAACATTCACTGCTAACTGTTTTCGCACCACGTATTCACAGTTATAAATTTAAATTATATTATAGTAAATTAAATTGACTCGTAATGACTCACAGTAACAATATGCAGACTTTGAAACAATTGCAGCTCATCGTTGTTCACGTAGCGATGTCCACGAAGCGATGTCCACGTAGTGTCTCGAGTTGGAAGGTTGATGTAACGTTCCGGTATTGGAATGAAAGCTTGCGGGATGCTCCGGATGGTCCTTTTGGATGATTGATCTACTACGGGTCCTCGGCGTCAATCGAGAGAGATGTCACGATGTGCAGGAACTTTCACTCTTCATGTAGCTTGTGCAGGTTTATTTTAATATTACTTCACCTGAACTTTTGTATCACGAATGTATATCGGTTGGGTTTATAGCTAGTTCACACGACACTTTTAAACTTTGTGTAGAGTTTTTGTACTGCTTCTCACTTATGTTCGGTCGGTGTAGAAACGAATTAGCTAGTGCCTCTATTCGTCGTTGTACAGTTTTCTTTTCAAAATACTTATCACCTTACTTTAGACGTAGAGGTCCCTATTCGGGCGGGGCGCCAGGTTAATCTATAGGGTTTCGGACACAGACTTGCTTGTTTCGAGACTCGAGACTTGCTTGTTTCTGCGGTTCAAAATCGGAGTGAGTTTATTAAGTTTGATTTTACATATTAAGTTGGTTATTGGGAATTGGATGGGGAAGGGAAAGGTATTGACGATTCCTTGATGGACTATTTTGCTGTTTCGGCGATCACTAACTGGGTAACTGGTCAGACGATCAACACGGTTTGCTGATCGACGCTGTTTGCTGATCGTGTGCATTCGGGCCGGTGGCGGTTGACAACACTAGAAAATGCTGTGTTGACAACGCAGGTTGTTAACTTCTCCCTCTTTAAATTTGAGACTCCGTGCGAAAAATGTGAAGGCATGTTAGTGGTTTGGTAACTCT
Organism: Anopheles stephensi; assembly: GCF_013141755.1. Taxonomy (NCBI): domain Eukaryota; kingdom Metazoa; phylum Arthropoda; class Insecta; order Diptera; family Culicidae; genus Anopheles; species Anopheles stephensi. The sequence continues at coordinate 39,565 of NW_023404990.1, read as the reverse complement.
TCGGTTCTGGATTTGGGTCAGTTGGTTGATAACCTTTAGGTTCTGGAATACATTGCGGTTTGTCATCAGGTGTTGTGATGACTTCTACGTTGATGGTGTTGCGGCGTTTTATGCACAGAAATACGACGCCAATTATGATGACCATTATTGGAGTGATGAAAGAACTGCCCAATAACCGTTGCCAAGTCCATGTGATACTATTACTTTCCAACTGAATATTCTGCATTTCCTTCCGAAGGTCTTTGTGTAGGATGTGTAGATGTTCAAGGTTTAGGTTTGTCACGTTGTCACGGCTGCAACATGTATTCCATGCATTTGGTAGACTAGTAGGAAAACCAGACAGTTCTGTCATGTTGGCTGAAATCAGTTTTACATGACGTAAATATTGCATGTGTTATATTCGATTAGCAGAGAGCCAGTGAGATTCCTTCTTTCTACTAGGCAGTTTGTATCCAATGTGAATAGTTTTACCGAATTGATAAGTATGTGGGACTGGTCTAAGTTGAATATCTCTTTTTCTGTTGTTTTTCTGTAGTTGCCCCGGCGATCTTATGTGTTATGGGTAAGTTTAGGGACAATGCCACCTGAAACAACGCAAGGAAGTCGACATGGAGACACAGACAAATTAAGAAGAGACTTTACTTTACGATAAAAAGAATGTTCGATTAATTGTAAGACAATCAATTTTGATTGTCGGCCAGGTAGCAGCTCTGCGGAACATGCGGAACATTTCCTGTAATCATTTTAAGACGACGGCATGCTTTGCCAAAGAGAACAAAACATTCAATACATAGTATTACATAGCCTTTAAAATCACATGATTAGGATCATTGGTGGATTACTGATTTGTATAAATTCTTCAGTAAATTAATATCACGTATACGAGTCAGTACGTATTATGCGATTGCCGACACACCAGATCGGTGTTAAGAAAATCTCGATCTTATGATTTTGATAACGGTTGGCGTTTCGTGCGTTTAATTTTCTCGATACTAATCATTGTATCTAACCGTCGGATTACGATAGATCGATAGATACGGTATAAGATCGACTCTCTATGGCAGTATTCGCGTCAATGTTATTATGCTGTATGTCTGCTATATTGCGTTTGTTTCATTTTTACTAAGTACTCTTGGGTTCGTAATTCCTAATTTCGCTAGGGTTATGCTATCAATTAGTATGTTCGCCTTTTCAGACAAGAATTTTAAGTTCATTAGAATGTTTATGGAATATAATTACGTTGAAAAACTATAAAAAATATCTACTGCTGTTTTTACCTTCTGCAAGCTATCCTCCAAGTGCGATGTTAAATCCCTATTGATTACAACTTGGGCGTTATTATTCTGAATTAGTTAATTAATAGTAGATTTGAATAGTGATTAATCTTAAATCGTTTGCGTCTGGACTACCAGCTATAAATTTCCAGACGGTTCCAACTGTATCCCAGCACTTCTTTCGTCTTGGAATCAAGGATTTTAACATTTCCGTAACGTGTTCAAATTGTGCTGTAATTATAGGCGGGAATTGAGTCTCTTCAACGTTCTTAAAATCCGTAAACAGTGAATTAATTTCGTTTTGCATTTCTGACACTTTAAAATGGTGTACATAATAATTAATAAGTTCCTTTAATTATTCTAGCTGTACCTCTGTCGAACGCTACAATGGGTACGTAGTCCATTTTTGTTAGCTTTACGTGCTGACCGATCGCTATGGGGATCCATCCATCTGTTTATGGATTCTCTGTCCATTGTCTGTAGTAACCGTTATTCTATTATTTTCTTTATTTTAAATTTTTTACAGGGATTAACTTGTTTCAATCTACGTTTTGTTTTCATAAATGCCTGCGCTGAATCTTGAATTTCTATTTTTTTGTATTTTTATAATAGTGGTTTAAATCAATTCCTTGCTTGTGTTTTAAATTTTCAGCTACTTTTTCAATTATCGATGAACTGTTTCTTGAAGGAGTAATTATTTGCAAAGGGGTAAATTTAGTACAAGAGTGTACTGAATTGTTATATTTGAACAAGGAAAGTTGTCTCAAATCTATAGAAGTCATAAGCGGATTCTCGGTTTTAGAAATTCTATATAATTCCAATAGCCGTAGAGTGAAATCTTTCGACTGTGCCATTCATTTCACTTCTAGCAGTGGCAGTTACAAAATGTTTGATATTGAAGGTGTTTAAAAATTATACGACTTCACCGGAATTGAAAGACTTTTCTCCGTCCATCACTATAATTTTTGGGGCCTGTATTTTAGAGTGAATTCCTTAAGTACAGGAAACACATCTACGGTAGCTCTAGAATTAATTCGTGCTACTTGTTTTCCAGGAAAAGTATATCGATCGAAAAGTATATCGACTAGTTGCCCCGGCGATCTTATGTGTTAAGGGTAAGTTTAGGGACAATGCCACCTGAAACAACGCAAGGAAGTCGACATGGAGACACAGACAAATTAAGGAAGAGACTTTTCTTTACGATAAAAAGAATGTTCGATGAATTGTAAGACAATCAAATTTTGATTGTCGGCCAGGTAGCAGCTCTGCGGAACATGCGGAACATTTCCTGTAATCATTTTAAGACGACGGCATGCTTTGCCAAAGAGAACAAAACATTCAATACATAGTATTACATAGCCTTTAAAATCACACGATTAGGATCATTGGTGGATTACTTGATTTGTATAAATTCATCAGTAAATTAATATCACCTATACGAGTCAGTACGTATTATGCGATTGCCGACACACCAGATCGGTGTTATGAAAGTCACGATCTTATGATTTTGATAACGGTTGGCGTTTCGTGCGTTTAATTTTCTCGATAGTAATCATTGTATCTAACCGTCAGATTACGATAGATAGATATGGTATACGATAGACTCTCTATGGCAGTATTCGCGTCAATGTTATTATGCTGTATGTCTGCTATTATTGCGTTTGTTTCATTTTTACTAAGTACTCTTGGGTTCGTAATTCCTAATTTCGCTAGGGTTATGCTATCAATTAGTATGTTCGCCTTTTCAGACAAGAATTTTAAGTTAATTTAGAATATTTATGGAATATAATTCCGTTGAAAAACTATCAAAAATATCTACTGCTGTTTTTACCTTCTGCAAGCTATCCTCCAAGTGCCATGTTAAATCCCTATTGATTATAACTTGGGCGTTATTATTCTTGAATTAGTTAATTAATAGTAGAATTGATTAATCTTATTTGTATCTTTGCGTTTGTAAAATATTTAATAAATTCCTTTCAGTCATATCATTAGTATGTACTGTTATTATCTTAAAATTCGAAAAGAGGTTCTTAATTTCTACGTTTTGATTACCTTCTTTTATTATGACTTGATGCCGAAAAGCATTTAGAGGTCCTTCAGTAGATGGTATATATATCGAACCACAGTCGGGTGCCGAATGCTGGGTTGCTGTCATAGAGCAGCAAATCCTACTTAAGGCGTCGGCCACGACATTTGCTTTTCCTGACTTGTAGATTGTTTCATAATCGTGCTCTTGAGATAAGATTTCCATCTCTTTAATTTTGCATTAGTATTTTTCTGTGAAAGTGTAAAAGTAAGTGGCTGATGATCTGTTACTATCTTAAATTTAGTTCCATACAAATAGTTCCTAAGGTTTTCAATGACCAAATTTTAGCCAACATTTCCTTTTCGAAAGCGGAATATGCTTCTTCGGTTTTTGTTAACGATCGAGAAGCGAAATGTATGGGATTGTCAGTACCAATTTCACCCTATGACAATACTGCTCCTATAGCATAGTTCAAAGCATCGGTTGTTAGCACAAAGGGTTTACTATAATCAGGATAAATTTCAGTTTTTCAAAGCATTCAACTTGTTCGGTCGTCAATGTGATTTTTTTGTTAGACTTAGGATTTTTTTCTCCTCTTAATATACTAGTAAGTGGCTTTGCTATTTTTGCAAAGTCTTTCACAAACTTTCTATAATAACTCATTAGACCTAAAAATTATCGTAGCATTTTTATTGTTGTTGGAGCAACAAACTTCTTTATCGCTCCAACTTTCTGGGGGTTGGGTTTAATTCCACTACTCGTTATAATGTGTCCTAGAAATTCAACTTCTTTGTGTAAGAATTCTGACATATTCCAGTTGAACCTTTAAATTAGCTGCATTTAGTGCTTTAAGAATCGTGTCCAAATTTCCCAAATGTTCTTTCCAAGGATTTTCCAAATACTATCACATCATCCATGTAAATGTAGCACATTTTGCCAATATAATTTCTTAAAACGTCATCAATGGCTCTTTGAAAGATCGCCGGGGCGTTCTTTAATCCAAAAGGCATTCGCGTAAATTCATATTTTCCGTTATTAATAGAAAATGCTGTTTTTTCTATGTCGGATGGTTTCATCTTGATTTGATGAAAGCCAGAAGCTAAATCAAGAGTAGAGAAATATTGTTGTCCTCTTAATTGTTCCAGAACATACGCTATCTCACGCATGGGATACCTTTCGCTTATTGTCTTTTCATTTAATTTCATGTAATCTACGACCCTACGGAATTTCTTTTTTCCTGGGATGTCCTGTAACTGGGGATGTCCAGCCGGATCTCTACGGTCTAATTATTCCATCTTCCAAAAGCTTTTTATTTGTATATTCAACTCTTCTGTGCAAGCGGCAGGATAAGGATACACGCGTTGATGTACTGGTATATCATCAGTAGTATTGATGGTACATTCAACATTTGTAGCACATGATAATTTTAAATTAGGTTCGTAAAAGACTGATGAATTATCGAGCAATATTTTCATAATTTTTTGTTTAGTGGAAGAAATCCTATGATGCATTCACACGAAAAATCAACCATACTATTGTTCTCTTTAAAAGGTATTTTAAATATGGTATAGAAAATCTTTCTCCATCATCTGTAGTTATTTTCATTGCACAATTTTCAAAAGAAATATCAGCCTTTATTTTTTCTAGAACGTCTGTGCCAATTATTCCTTCAAAGAAAGGACCAAAATCATGAATTAAAAACTGATAAGTTTCCTCACATTCTGGGGCAAAAAATGCAATATCTATTGCATACTTAGTGTTAAAACTTCCTCTAACAGATTTTATATTATAGTTTGACACTTCGTATGGTTTAGATAATTTATAACTCGAGGCAAGTTTATTTGAAGTAAAACTGATATTCGATCCACTATGAATCAAAAAAGGGTAAGTTAACGCACGGTGTCCGGGAGAAGTGTTTTTAAAAAAAACTTAACTTTATTTCCATCGACCGGCGGAGTTAATAACCGTTCGGATTAGCGTCAGAGTATCAACTGAACTGTTTGGATGGATGCTGGTGCGCTGGTCCGTGTTGAATTATGCTGCGTGCTGAATAATGCTGCGTTGCAAATTATGTTGTGCGCGCTGCTTTGTGGTTTGTTTGTTTATCGGTCGTGCGTGGTTTGTTTGTTTATCGGTGGCGCGTTCTGCTGCGTGGCGTTTCTCGTGTTGCGCTGTCGTCTTAACTCCTTACTGCGCTGTCGTCTTAACTCCTCCCCTCTTAAATGACTTTGCCCTCAAAGTCTCGTTGCTGCGTGGAATGAAGTAGGTCTGCTAACGAACGTTTCTGGTCGTTTCGCTTGAGTCATGTTTACTTTTATCGTCGTTCTCTTGAAGTGGAAGAATAAACAGATTATAAATGCGCATAGGCATATGAATGCAAAAGTTTCCTCCGAATACATTAATTTTCCATCTTAGAGAATCATTCTGCAAGTTAATACTTTTTTAGTTTTTCTCTATGTTCTATGGTGAGTTTTTGTACGAGTTGGAGAGGCGGTTTATGTTCGATTTCACCCTTATCGATGTTGATTCCTGCTGTTGATTTGAATGGTTTACCAGGAATGGTGACTACGTCGTTTGAATAAATTTCTCCATTAATGATAATGTTACAATTTTCGAATTGTATGACGTAGGAACCGTTCAGTACTTGGTTTCATTTTGCTGCAGTTTGATGCGATTTCTGCTATTGCGTCGTTGATTAGTATTGTGTCGTCTTTGATTCTTTTTATGAAGCCTCGACTATAAATCTTTTCGTAGTCACATTGTGAATCTTCTCTTCTCACAATTTGTTGAATGCATGTTGTGGGTTGTTGTATGCCGATTTGCGGACATATATAAAACATCTTCTTGTTGTTGGCACTTCTCTGTCATGGAATATACGTGGGTTTGATTTTGTAATATAAAGTTTTGTGTGACGATTATACGTGCATCGTGTTGTATTATCGAGTCAATGTATTCGTACTCGTAGATTTTTGAAGATAGTTTGGGAACTTTAGCATGTATAGTATATGAGATTCATTTACTGCTACTTGGGCAGTTGATTGCCTTAGCAATTCTTCCGGTGTGTTGTATTTAATGTTATTCTTCTCAAGAAACTGTTCTATTGATGTCAGATCCTCAAGGGATAGTAGCTTACTGCTCGGAATACCGTTTTTAGCTAACAGTATAGCGTCTTCTATGACATCCAATTTTTCTTGTAGCATATTTATGTTGGAAAGTAGAATAAGTTTCCGAATTTCCACTTGGTGTGACTCATAGCGTTCGTTTTCGATATTTACGACTTGGTTAGCGACATCAGTTATTTGTTTCAACCTGTCGTTGAAGCCTTGGTTGATTATTATTTGTTTGTTGCTTTCTGCTATCAGGGAGTTCATTGTGGAGTTTATGACATGTAGGTCGTCTGCATCTGGAGTTCCAGCGATCCATTTCCAAATTTTTCCTATCGTGTCCCATCGTTTTTGTCTTTTCACAAATGGTTTGATTTTCGCAAAAGTGTCCTTTAGCATGCTAGCTTTTATGCTGATCAAATTTTCGATAGATTCAGTAGAATTTTTGGACTATCTTGTAATGTTTTCTCTATTGTTTCGTTTATATCAGTTAAATCTATTGGATGTATTGTTCTTACGTATCCAATTTGAATCTTAGCTTTACCTATCGGTATTATGGCTAATGGATTGTTATTTAAATCATATATGTTTATGTCTGCGAAAATTAGTTTGATCAACGTAAGTATTCTGTAACGATAGTTAAAACAATTTTGAAAAAGTATTAATATTTTTTCATTACTTTCTTAAGTTTACTTTATGTATTTTTCGATTGTTTGAATCGATAATATATGTTGGATGATTCTCCTTTACTTTTACTGCATTAAAACGACTTTCGCGTTTGTTATTCGTCTTTTTCTTTTCGAATGCATATTCGTTTTCTACGTAATCCTTATATTTTTCATCTTTGATTTTTTCTTCATTCTTTTTGAATATCTGTAGTATTCTTTCATTTGTTTTTTCTCTTATTCTTGATCTCTCTAGCGGATCGTTTGATATTTTCTCCTACATACACATTCGTGGTTGTATCCTTTATGAATGAATGTATGCTGTGATTATACTTATAAACAGCTTGTTGTACTAATGTTATAATGCTCATCTCTGGATTGAGTTTTTTTGTGCATCTAGTGATTTCTCTAATTGTTGAATGGCAACGTTCTATTTGTCCATTCGTTTCTGAACGATTAACTGGAGTTTTAAATATTTTTGTTCCTAGGTTTAGTATTGATTGTTCCGATAACGTTTGAGACAAACGTACATTCGTTGTCTATTACAATTTGAGCTGGTAAGTCCCAGTCATATAGGAGTTGTAGTAAAACTTCCTTTATATCAGCGATTGATTTCGATTTTATCGGTCGTATTTTAACGTATTTTGAAAATTTATCTATAGATGAGATAAATAAAAAGTTTGCGTTATAAGCAAATATGTCAATATGGATAATTTCTCCAGGATATGTCGGTATTGGTGTTTTTACTGGTATAAATTCTTGGGGTTTTCTCTCGTATTTTTCTGTTTTACATATCTCACAATTTTTTTACAATGTTTTGAATACTTTTTCTCATTCCGGGAAAGTAGAATTTTTTTATAAATTGCAATGAGTTTTCCTTAGCATTTCTGTGAGCAAAATTATGAATATTTCTTGATTTCTTCAATTTGTGTTTCTTCATCGCATAGGTCTTGTACTTGTCTTTGGGAAAATCTAGCTTTGATTGTTTTTTGGATTGTAGAGAGTTTTTATAAACTTCTTGGATAATTCCCATTGTTTGTTCATCTGTGTGAATTCCATTAATTACATTTGGATTGATTAATTTTTTGAATTTATCCTTGATAAAATCAGAAGTAAATGTTGGTTCAATAAAAATATGTCTTCTGAATTTTGGGAAAGGGGTAATTAATTGGTATGAAGAATTAGTTCCAATTTTAAATACTAGTTGGTTGTGGAATACATTAATTGGTGCTTCTGTTGAAGGTATATAAGAATGATCGTCTTCGTCAGCTGAGTGCTGAGTTGGCGTTAATGAGTTTAGTTGTATACGGGAAAGTGCATCTGCTACAACGTTTGATCTTCCGGGTTTGTAGAATAATTGGTAATCGTGTTCCTCCATGAAAGATTTCCATCTTTTCAGTTTTGCGTTGTTGTTCTGCGGAGATAAAGCAAATGTTAATGGTTGATGATCTGTATGAATATTAATTTTAGCTCCGTATATGAAATTTCTCAATGTTTGTAGTGCCCAAACGATGGCAAGCATTTCCTTTTCGTTGGTTGCATAATTTTCCTCTGTTTTGGAAAGAGTACGAGAAATGAAGGTTATCGGTCTATCACCGTCGTGACATTTTTGTGAAAGCACAGCTCCTAGTGCTTTTTCCGATGCGTCTGTTGTTAGTTCGAATGGCTTCTGGAAATCTGGAAAAGCTAAAACATCATTAGAAGATATTATGTCTTTAAGGGTTTGAAATGCGTTTTTTGCGGTTTGATCAAATTTAATAGGGAAATTTTTTGATTCGTGTTTGGAAATTTGGCGATGGCCATCCTCCCCTCTTAGGAGTTTTGTGATGGGTTTTGCCAGTTGTGCATAGTTTTTAATAAACCTGCGGGTAGTAACCTGACATTCCTAAGAATCTTCTTAGTTCTTTAAGGTTTTGTGGTTCTGGGAATGTTTTTATGGCTTCAATCTTTTTATATTTGGTTTAAGTCCTTCACTTGAGACTATGAATCCGAGGAATTCAACTTCTGTCTTTAGAAATTCAGATTTATCCGGTTGTATTTTGAAATTAGCGGCTCTCAGAGTTTCTAGAACAATTCTTAAATTTTGCAGATGTTCTTCAACTGTTTTGCTAAAAATGATTATGTCATCGATGTATATGTGACAAATTTTTCCGATGTGTTCCCTTAAAGTGTCGTCCATGACGCGTTGGAATATTGAAGGGGCATTTTTTAAACCAAATGGCATGCGTACGAATTCATATTTTCCGTTGTTTATTGAAAATGCAGTTTTTCGATATCATTTTCCGACATAGGTACTTGATGAAATCCTGACGCTAAGTCAAGAGTTGTGAAATATTTATTTGAACCTAGATTGGCTAAAACAGTAGATGGATCCGGAATAGGATATTTATCGCTTATTGTTTGAGTGTTCAATTTTCTGTAGTCTACGACAAGTCTATATTTTTTTCATTGGCAGCATCCAGTTTTTTTGGAACAATCCACACTGGTGCATTGTATGGGGATTTCGAAGGTCTGATGATTCCATCATTTAGGAGTTTTTCAATTTGCTTGTTAACTTCACCTTTAAGTGCTTGGGGATAGGGATACGTTTTACTATAAACTGGTGATTCATCTTTTGTTCTTATTGTCGCTGTATAAATTACACCGGTCGTGAAGGGAGGAAACTTGTGATATTTGGGAATTTCTACAACTGGAGCGGATAATTGAATATGTGTTATGCGTTTGGAAGTTGCTTTTGTAATGTTTATTCAACCGTCAGATTTGTACATAATTCAATTACTCTAGTTCACTTTTCTTACATTGGCGTCTGGTTTATACTCTCTGCTCGTAGTGTTGTCAAGTGTTGTTTATTTTTCATGCAATAACAATTCAAAATATTTTCATGCAAATTAATTAATTATACTAATTATCCAAATTCAACATTCCGGCCACCAAAAGAGAATTCTTTTAAAGACATGAAACTATGTGATCGACGTGTAAACTTGACTTGACGTCCCAAATGTCAACAACGGTTGTTTACTATTTCCCACGTGTATCCTTCTTCCGTTCTAACTTCTCTGTTCGATTGGATTGGGTAGTAACGCGATTCTGCTGACGGCTCGAACAATTTCTTTTCCTGTGCCCACTCGTAAAGTTACTACTCTCACTACACCGTCTTTTCCTGGGTGCAAAGCTGTTATTCGCCCTTTTGGCCAAACTGCAGGTGGGGTATTGTCTTCTTTCACGATCACTAATTGGTTCACTTCTAGCTTCACCGGTGTATTGTTCGCGTGCTTTGCCCTGGCCTGTAGCTGCTGTAGATATTCTGGGTACCACCGTGCCCAAATCTCTTGCATCTGCCTTTGCACTAATTGGTACTCCTTCAAACGGTTCGGAGAATCTTGCTAAGATCTACTTGTGGTACCGCCTGCATGCTACTCCCTATCAAGAAATGGCCCGGGGTTAGTGCTTCCAAATCTGTTGGCTCATCTGATATTGGTATCAATGGACGCGAATTTAAACAAAGCTCAACTTGTGCCAGAAGGGTAAGCATATTTTCTTGCGTCACACTTCTAACTCCTATCGTCTTTAACAGATGCCTTTTAGCGGACTTAACTGCCGCTTCCCAAAGTCCTCCAAAATGAGGCGCACGCGGGGGGATAAACTTCCATACCAGTTCGTTCTCTGCGCACCAATCAAAGATCGCTCTCCTATTCACCCTCATCGATTTTCAGCATCCTATAGATGCGATGCAACTCGTGTGCCGCGCCCTTGAACGTCGTTGCATTGTCCGAATGCAATTCGGCTACTTTACCACGTCTCGCGACAAAGCGACGTAGTGCTGATAGGAAAGCAGTCGATGTGAGATCACTCACCAGCTCGATATGGACTGCCCTTGTCGCGAAACATACGAATATCGCGATGTATGCCTTCGTTGGGCTTCGGTTGCGGACGGTCGACTTTAACAAAAACGGCCCACAGTAGTCGACGCCGCTGACGGCAAACGGTCGCGTTGGTGTCACTCGTGACTTAGGCAAATCAGCTACCGCCTGTTTCACCAGCGTTGGCTTGTTCCGAAAGCATGTGTGGCATCGATGATACACGCTCTTTGCTAAGTTTCGGCCCCCAATCAACCAAAACTTCTGCCGGATTGCTGCTAACATGAATTGTGGCCCCGCGTGCATCTTTTGATGATGAGTGTTCTCGACCAGTAGTGTCGACAGCCGATGTGATGCAGCGAGGACAATCGGATGTTTGGTTGACTCTGGTATGTTGGCGTTACCAAGCCGGCCACCGACGCGTAACACACCCTTTGGGTCGAGGTATGGAGACAACCACTTTAGTCTCGACCTTCCGCTCACCAGCTTTCCTCGTTTCAGGTCGTCCATCTCCTCCGCAAACGAATCATGTTGTGCCCGTTGACACAACCTCAGTTCCGCATCCTGCAACTCCGCCGCTGTAAGCGGTGGAACGGAACTCAATAGCGTCTTCATGTCCGTATTCCGCTTGACGCTGTTGATCGACGTTGACTTGCTCGCCCTGAGGTTGGAGAGGATTCGCAAGCAATAAGCAACAACCCTTCGCAACTTGCCGTACGAGGAATAACGTGCGAAAAGTATGTTGCTAAAGTCACACGTCGTAGAGGTGATGACTATTTTGGACACCGCTAACCGCTCCTCGATGTCCGTCTCGTTCTCTTTCGCGAGTACTGGTTCCACCGGCCACTCTTCCTGTCCGTAGGACAACCAACGTGGCCCCTGCCACCATCGCTCGCACTGCAGTAACTCTTCGGGCCTCAACCCGCGCGATATATCATCCGCCGGGTTATCGCTACCAGGAACATGACGCCAGCATGAAATTCGGGTCTCCTCTTGTATTTGCGCCACCCTGTTGGCGACGAACGGCTTCCATCGACGAGGTGATGATTTGAGCCAATGCATGACGGTCATGGAATCTGTCCAACAGATAACCGTCGTCGATGAAACGTTGAGTGCTCGAATCACCTTCTGGAACAGGTGTACTGCTAGCCGTGCTGCACACAGTTCTAATCTGGCGATGGAATGTGTGTTTGAGAGGGACACCACCTTGGACTTAGCCGCTAGCAATCTAACCGTAGAGCCCCGTGTCGAATCCGAGCGTACGTAACAACATGCTCCATAGGCTCCTTGAGATGCATCCGCGAAGAGATGCAGCTGCAGCCTTTCCGGATTGCTATGTGCCACCAATCGAGGTACTCGCAGTTCGCGTAACACATAGAGCGTTGAGTGGAACCTCCTCCACTCTTCCTGAATCTCCGCTGGTAGCGGACGATTCCAGTCCAGCGTCTTCCCCTCGTGCTTCAATCCCCATAGGCGTTGCAGGAACATCTTGGCGAGTATCACCGTTGGTCCCAACAGACCAAGAGGATCGAAGATTCTGGCCGTGTATGATAACACCAGGCATCGTGTCAGCTCTTCTGCAGGGGTTGGCAAATCCACCCGAAACCGAAACATATCGTTGGATGGTTCCCAAACCAAGCCCAGTGTTGAGACTGCTTGGTCTTCTTGCCAGTCTAGAACTGATTTGATGGCCAAATCGGCGCTTGGAACACCATCAAGCGCAGCCGGTATGTTCGACGCCCATTTCTTTAGTGAGAAGCCCGCTGATTCCAACATCGATGATATCTGTTTACGTGTCTCGATGGCTTCTGAAACACTTGCTGCACCAGTCAGCAAGTCATCCACATAAAAATCATGCAGAAACCGGGTCTACGGCTTTGGGGTACTCCTGTTTGTTGTCATGCGCGATTTGTTGCAACGTACGAGTGGCCAAGAACGGAGCTGATGCGGTACCGTAGGTCACCGTTTGTAGCTCATACGTTGCTATTGGTTCGGTTGAACGTTCCCGATATCGAATGCGTAGCAGTTTTCGATCTTTATCATAATGCAGGATCTGCCTGTACATCTTCTCTACGTCTGCCACTAATGCGACAGAATGCTTCCTGAATCGCAAGATGATTGTGAGCAGATCATCTTGTACCGTTGGGCCAATGAGTAAAGTGTCGTTCAAGGAGTAGCCCGATGTTGTTTTGCAGGATGCATCGAAAACAACACGAACCTTGGTTGAAGAACTCGACTCCTTAATCACGGCATGATGAGGGATGTAGCAGTGCGGCTCACTATCGTCGACAGGTTCGGTGAGTTTCACCATGTGTCCCAACTGCTCGTATTCTACCATGAACCTTTTATACTCCTTTTCCATTACAGGATTGGCCTTTAGCCGCCGTTCAACTCCCAACAAACGCCGATCTGCTATATCCCTTGACAAACCCAGGACTTTCTCCGGTTTGGCATTTCGCGGCAACGACACGACATAGCGACCTTGAGCATTTCGCGTAGTCGTGGAAGCATAATACTTCTCACACAGGTCTTCTTCCAAAGACAACGCAGGGCCTTCTAAAATGCTCTCAGCCTCCCAGAACCGTTGTAGCGAAGCTGCAATGTCACCTTCATTGGTTGCCAGGTGACACAACCGCAAATTGGGCCCAGAACAACGGGAAGTATTCCCAGAGATCGCCCATCCAAACGGTGTCTCCAACAACCATGGTTTTCCTTCGCCCAGTGACCGCTTCCTTCCAGTGTGTAGTTCCCAAAATGTATCACCGCCAATAACCACATCTACCTTTCCGGGGACGTGGAAAGTAGGATCAGCCAATTTTATATTCGGGAGGAACCACGACTCTACGTTTATCGGTGTGGTTGGAAGATCTGCCGACGGAGTCTTTAGTACAAGAAATTCCATTGTTGTAGAGAAGTCAGCCCCTTTCGATTGAACGGCCGCTGTAATGGAACCCTTGACGTGCTGCATCTGTTGCCCTATACCAGATATGGCAACGTCTACCTTTGACAACGGTGTTAGCAATCGCTGCGCCATGGTTTCGGAAACGAAATTGCACATCGATCCCGAATCGAGAAGTGCCCGCGCATCATACGTGTTGCCGTGATCATCCACGAGCTGGAGAAGGACCGTTTCCAGAAGAACCATTTCCTCATCGGATTGCGCAGCCATGGTCACCGCTGAATTCACATGTAGTAGTGAATGGTGTCGTGCCTTGCACGTAGTGCACCGGTACGACGAGCGGCAATCCCTCACTTGGTGATGACGATTCAGGCAATTCCAACACAGCCGTTCTCGTGTTGCGATTTCCCGCCGTTGGGGTACGTCCTTATTTGCGAATTCCGGACAAGCCCGCAAATGGTGAGCCTCCGTGCAACCAAAAATGCACGGTGGTTGTGGTGGCTGTGGCGCTGACATATGCGGTATTGCTCTTCCTGCCGTCGCTGTGTTACCCACCAACCTTGGTCTATGTTTCGAATATTTTTTTGCTACCGGCCACCATTCTCGTATTTAGTTCAGTATGGGAAAACTCACGCGTTGACTTAAGGATTCGGACACGACTATGAAGGAAATCTACTAACTCCTTGTACTTATCTTTCGTGTGCTGTGCTGAATGGTTTTCCCAAGCCAAGATGGTCGCCGTGTCCAGTTTCATCAGCAAGAGGTTGGCGAACGGCGTATCCCAGTACTCAACGGGCTCGTCGAGTTTCTTCAGCCCGTTCACGTGCCGCGTGAATTCATCCACGAGCTGCGCCAATTCATCCACCCTTTCACGGCTCACTGTCGGTAGGTGATGAATCTTCCGGTAGTACTCGCGAACAAGCGTACGCGGGTTGTCGTATCGCTTCAGCAAGGCAGTCCACGTCACGTCGTAATTATCTGCTGTTAAGGTGGTATGCTCGAAGAGCAATCCAGCATCACCCTTTAACGACGACAGCAGATATTGCAGCTTCATGATGTTAGGAATGTCCGCGGAAGAATCAATCATAGCTACAAATCGGTCCCGGAAAGTAAGCCACTTGGTAGAATCACCATCAAACGTAGGTAATTCGATTTTCGGCAGACGCACATTCACAGCACTCGATCGTCCCGTAGTATTCATCGTTGAATTCGCGATCAACACCGAATCACTCACACCCGGGTTCGAGGGTTGCCTTCGTAGAAGGAAACCCTTCACGCGTCGGTAACGCGTGTCCATTTCGCAACGTTCCGCCACATACGTTTCCGCCCCATCCTCATCTAGCTCCGAAACTTTCGCGCTTGCCTGGAGAAAATCTTCGTAATACCTTTCCAGCTGGTCTAGACACACTGATACTTCACTCACTCTATCATCGGTATATTCACTGGTGAACTGTTCCACGGTTTTAATTAGCTCGGCAGCTTGGCGTTTTTTCAGTTGAAACGCTTTTAATTGTTTCGCCATTTTCTCTTTGAATTTTTGGCGCGTAGGATAATCTCACTGTAACTTGGATGCAACTTGTACGCAAAACCAAATTTCGAATGGCGCAAATTTGAAAACGCAATGGGTGTCGTTGCAGTTATGGGTGCCAAATTTGAAATGGCGTGGGTGGCGTCGGTTTTCTTACGCGTTCCGATCGAACTACACAACTCGCTTTTCTGTTCCTTGTTCGTGAAGATTACACGAACACTTCACAAACGTCTCCTTTGCCCGTGATAGCGGGGCAACCAAAGGTTATGATAAACACAACGGATTTAAACGGAGAAATATCACACTTTGAATCACCACTGTACATAAACGGTACGTAGTGCCGTTTATTCCCAAATCTGTGAACACGTAGTGTCCTGCTGCAAGTTTCACTGCACGTAATGCTTCCTTTCACCGATCCGGTTCGAAGGACCAAATGTATAAATTACACCGGTCGTGAAGGGAGGAAACTTGTGATATTTGGGAATTTCTACAACTGGAGCGGATAATTGAATATGTGTTATGCGTTTGGAAGTTGCTTTTGTAATGTTTATTCAACCGTCAGATTTGTACATAATTCAATTACTCTAGTTCACTTTTCTTACATTGGCGTCTGGTTTATACTCTCTGCTCGTAGTGTTGTCAAGTGTTGTTTATTTTTCATGCAATAACAATTCAAAATATTTTCATGCAAATTAATTAATTATACTAATTATCCAAATTCAACAGTGATAGTAAATTAGTGTTACTAGTCGAAAGATGGCGATCGTCATCGAAGTTAAAAAAATGCTGACTTCAGCAATTGGAACGCTTCAGTATCTATAACATTCCAACATGTAGACTGGTACATACTTCTCGATTCGTTGTACGAGGTGTAAACTAATCGAGAGAATCACCTCGGAATCCGTATTACTATAGACTTCATGGATTACAATGTGCAAACGAAAACAGTCATTCCATCTCCTTGTTTATTGTTTGCATGAACATTTCGCATCGTTTTGCTTCCTTTTCTGCTTCTGTGCAATGTCACAAAGCACAGATATATGTAGATATACAAGTTCAATTTACTGACAGTCGTGTTTTGTTTATTTTGCATTCTAATCCTGCCACCATTTTATTTCGTTTAGCTTGAAAGTTATGCTCAGTTATTTTGGATCATTCCTCTGTTAATTGTCGTTTAAATTTGCTGTGATACTTTAACAGATTAGTTTGCTTTGCCATTTGAATTGATATCAGAGAATGTTTCAATGCCATATTTTTGTTGGTAACGATTTAGGGACAGTGTGACAGAGTTACCAGTAGCGCTAATGATCATTGTTATTTTGATATGCACACGGCTTTGTGGGATAGCAATGTTTCGCTAATATTTTATTATTTACGGCTGCTTTCTGTGAATAGTTTTAAACGATTTTACATTTGGGAATAAATCCTGTTCCATTTAATGTAGAATTCCAAATTCCTCAAATTTGAGGCATCGGAAAAGCTTTTCGGAAGCAAATTTGATCAAAAACTTTTATTTAAATTTTTTTAAAATAAATCCAAACAGAACAATGAGAGGTATTTTCGCCGTAAACAAAAGTGGTCAGTAAAGTATTCCACAGCATCAAATAGCATGTCTGATAAATCAAGAATGCATGAAGATTACGTTTGCTCTTGAAATTCGGTGTGATTTAAGATTTGAATGGCCGCAAGCAAACAAATGGAGGTTCATTTTACCTTTAAGCGGAAACACAAATCGTTTGTTGCGTACCATTTTCCGACCCCGTCGCACGTACATCCAATTTGACTGCTCCGATTTTCCAAGTAAGCTATAAATATATATTTTCATTGCCAAATTCGAGGATTTAAGAGGCTATTAAAATTTATTTATAGTCTAACGGTCATGCGTGCTCGCTTTCTTCTTTGCTGTGTAAGCAAATTCAGCACTAGTTAACTATTTACAAAACGCACATCAGGAATAAACAATTTGCTTTGATTTGTCAATACACGTGGCGTTAAAATGGTCAGTGGTCTAAGGCATATAAGGATGTTATAGGACAATAAACAAATGTTTACATGGAGAGATGTTTGAGCTGTCTTGAAAGTGAAAATTTGAAATGCAATTTAGGATTCTTCTTCTTTTGCTCTACAATCTCGAAAGGCCTTAGCCTGCCATTTTTGGCTTTAAGTGAATTCATTCTTCCCATAGCTGGATAGTCAATCCTGCGCAAGGAGAAGGTAATCCGGATGGGATTTGAACCACGTACTGCCATTTTATGGCACCACTGCATCTTAGCCCACCATATCACTCCGTAAAATAACTAAATAAGATTGCATAATATTGATACCGGAATGAGGCTCTTTACTTTCTTTCCAAAAACTATTTAAATCAAACATAAACTCTGCTCCGTTCCGTTAATGATGTAACATGCCACAAACAATTAGCACATTTATTATGAAAGAATACTTGATGGCGGCACGCAAAAATCTTGCCGATGCGCTTAGTGCACTTGCTGAATAATGATGCAATCATAGTACATTTAACTAACTTCTACTCAATTAAATATCATTTCTCGTGTTCCGAAAGCTTACAGCTCCACAGTATTTCGTTCCCAATCGCTCATCCCACCGACAGAACCAGCTGTGGAACAAATGTGATGTTAATTAATTTTAAAGTAAGTGCTTTGACGTAGCCCCAGTCTGGATGAAGGATGAAACACAACGCGTACGGCCATCAGTCTCAGACATGGCAACGGTACGGTGATACGGTGATGGACGTGGTGGGTGCGTATGATGCAATGTACATATGGAAACAATGATGAACAAAATGAATAATGCTTAAATCTTCTCTGGTAGACTCATTGGCGAACACCATGGCGATAGATTAAACCTTTACGCAATGAAGGGTGAAGGCAGGAAAAAACGTGACATTTTCCAATTAATGGTGTGTGTGTGTGAAGGTTAACTTTCACAGCAACGTGTGCGCTGATTGTGTTTTATCTGGAACGGAAAACTGAAAGTGAAAATTTAACACACAACAAAAGCACAAAATCCTCTTTATTGTAACGCGGTACATGAAGCACCATTATTAAAACCATTCCAGTTTTCCAGTTAATTGGCGTAAGCGGTCAATGTTTGCTACGGAGAATTGTTTCAATTGATTGATGCTTGTTTTTTTAAATCGCATTAAAACATGCCAATAATAATGGCAAACATCAATTCCAAAAACAATCTGAGGGTAAGAAGTGTTGGGTGCTAATCTTAAATAGATTGAAATGCTCTTTTCTAAATTCTACGTTCCATTCTTACGTTCATTTTGCATCGTTAATCCTTTCTTGCTCGTAGGTTTTCTTCTCCCCTCCGGTTAATTCTCAGCAGTGGTGCCTGCTCGTAAATTGGCGTCCGGCAGAACGGAGCGTAAATTTGTTTTAAAACACCTTATATCTTTGTACAAATCGCAATAATAAAACCACAAATTATACGACCCGCATTGCACTGCAGATTATTACCTTAAGTGAAGTTTTTCTCTCCATTCTCCTAACCACATGCTGGCCCATGCTGATGCTCAAGCATGCAAGGCATCATGGTTTGCGTGCAATGGTAAATAGGCGTCGTACAGCAGTACGTACCGCACAGCACCCCAGGACGGCCCCATTCCCCGGTTTGCCGGACAAATAACTTCACAGGTTCGGTTCAACACCGAGCACCGACACTAAGGCTCACAGAAAGTTTGCACTCCCAAACAACCTTCGGAGCGTGGTTTCAGGCTAAAGAAAGCAAAGGTGTGTATGCCCAAGACCTCTGCTCCCTCGGCTACACTGAACGTTGCCTAACGTTCGACCAAGGTGTGTTTTGCACGCAAGACCACGCAAGTACAGGCCAATTTTCATGCGGTTTACACTGCTGTACCTTTCCTTACAGGCGTGCTATCACAAATGTACCAAAATATGTGCCTTCTTGATGGCCGTATTGAGTACTGCTGCTACGGTAACAATTCTCAACCTACTTGCCATTCAACCGTAGATTTCCGACCAACGATTGACTTCGGGCCTGCAAGTAATCCGGTGGGCCCGGTGCAAACATTCTAAAGAGATATATCCCAGGGCGGATTGCTGCACGGTGAGTGAGTGTTTGATCGCCAACACTATCGCCATGCAATAGTTTTATGACTTTCCCCCGTTGCGTATAGTCAGATACTGCGTGAGTTTAGGGATGTAAAAACACAACGCTCCCATTGCGACACTCGTGCTGGAGCAGATAATGCGTTTTATGCTTTTATAAGCAGGCATGATTTGAAATGAGGCCACTTTCCTTCATTTAGCGTGATTCCGCACCGTTTTTCCTTCCCGACTACGTGTGCGTTCCTATAGAAGATCCTGTACGTGTGTGTGAGTTAATGGGCCCTACTATAAACTTAAAACAATGCTCTATTGTGAAAGCGTCCATTTGGGAGTGGAGTTTTATGACAATTATAGCGGTCCTACGATATCATCTCTAAAGGAATCAAATTTAGTACAAAATATCGTTACGGGGCAGTACTCTGTGTTGGTGCCAAAAGAATCATATTTGATAGCCTTAAAAGGAAGTTTTTAGAAGTATATTTATCGAGATAGAACTGAAATTAGACTCTTTATAAATAATAAAAAAATGATATATGTAATTGATTGTAGCGAGCATAAAAATTACATAAAAATTGATGAAAGAATGTTTAATTTGGGGTAAACTACCAATAAACTAGCACGAAACTACTCTACTTTTTGTTGGACTATACTATACTTAAGCACGACATCGGTTTTGGCAAATTTTAATTCCGTCTTCGGAGAACAAAAATAGTTTCATAATTTCAGTGAAAAACCCGAATTATTTTAGCAAACCCCAAGAGATAGAGGACCGGGATAAACGAATTTATGATATAGTTTTTCTCTTGTATCGAACCACATTTTTTCAGTGATTCGATTTCCCAAAACGCAATCTAAGTTTTGGTACCTGTTGAATTACACTACATGGACTATCAGAGATGGAACAGTTTTTTTTTTTCACACAAGTTTCTTATGCACCTTTGTACGATTAGCTTGAAATATGGACGGGGGGAGTCCATTGTAAAAATGTGTAGCCAAAACTCTCCCAAATCATTGGGTTGGTACGAATCCGGAAACCTTCGGATTCAGATACCACTGCTACTGCCTGCCACATGAAACTTTTCAACAAAATTCGCACACTGCCATAATCAATATTTATTGCTTTTGGCGCCTTTTATTACCATCGACTGAAGTTTATGGCGGCGCATGAAAGCGAACCATACACAGGGTGAGTTATGAACGGTAGCAGTGCATTGGGCTGGAGTGTATTTGGGCCGGATTGCGCCTGAAATGTCAAGCCGTTTGCTTCGTTCGGTGTGTAGGGTAACGATTGGTTGCATGTATCCTTTGCTAATGATTGCCTTTGGTGGCAAATGGCTTCGGCGCAGCAAAACAGGTGATTGATGCATGTGTTGGAAGGTAATTTGATTCTTACCTGTGAGATTGGATTGTTTGCCTGTGCTGGGGAGGAATTTTCCCTCTTTTGCCAACATCCAATTCACAATTAGATGGGAGCCATGTGCAAACAATGGATTTATTTTTTTTGTCAGGTTTTCGTTTCTTTCGCTGTAATCTGAACGTTCTTTCCAAGTGGAAACTGCACATAGGTAAAAGTAAATGGTGACCAAACTATCAAGCATTTTCACAAAAAGGACATGGAATAACAAAACTAACTACTAACTGAGGTCAAAATGGCATCAGCTGTTACATTGTTAGAAGTAACCCAGCTCAAAGCATCTGGATTGTTAAGAACAAACTGCATAAAGAGCAAAGCCATGCGAGAGTGAAAAGAACGCGCCAGAAAATACAGCGCACACCACAAACGGCATTGTCCTTTTTGGTCCAAGGTTATTAATCAATTTTATTCTGCTACCTCCACCGCATCCCGATGTTTCACATCCAATAAATGGGAAGCAAATTACTTACGATGATGCATTGCTGACCTTTATTTCACAAGCACCCACATGTTTTTATTGCTTCGCTCTATCTTATGTTGCAAACCAGTGCAAACGAATCCTCTTAAGAAGCAGGTTTCAGATAATGGAAAAGTGTTTCGACTCCAGTTGCCAATACTATCGGCGTAAGTAAAACGGTATGCGAGTAAGTAAATCAATTTTATTGTTATTCACCCGATAAGTGCAATGAAAATAGTACCATTATCATCGTTTTTCAATGAACCATGCTGGGATGTTTCAAGTTCGACTATCGAGCGATCG
Source organism: Anopheles stephensi (assembly GCF_013141755.1). Lineage (NCBI taxonomy): Eukaryota > Metazoa > Arthropoda > Insecta > Diptera > Culicidae > Anopheles > Anopheles stephensi. Next base: position 17,941 of record NW_023404990.1, on the reverse strand, counting down.
ATTATTCCACCGTTTCGGGTGCGGTATCGTACATGCAAATCTTAAATATTTACACCACGTACATGTGTCGGTGTACGGCGATTAAATTGTTCGAGAGTTTCTTGTTTGCTTTGCTTTCACTCTGATCGGATAAATGGTTGTTGATACAGTCTTCATAAGCTTTAAAGTTTTGCAGAACTCTTGAATTTCGTAGTGCAAAGTGGCGAATTATACACATTTATATATCTATAGCAGTGAATGTATGTGAAGTTTTATTTCAAATAGTTGTGATTGAAGTTCCACTTGTTGCAACTAGTAATAAAGTTCGTCGTCCATTGTTAGCAGCAGCTGCGCTCTAAATGACTTAAACCCAAATTCTTGTGGCAAGGCTTATGGTGTTTGTTGGTGAGAGAGTTTAGAGTCACTTTCACAAAAACCACCCCAGCACGAACAAATCCGCACAGTCTCACTTATGGTGTAGGGAAAATTGGTTTAATGTTCACAAAGCACTTAACAATTGGACGGTGAATAGGATGCAACCCCTTTCTGTTTCTACCGGAGCAAAATGTCTGTTTTTGGTTTTGCTCGCGGTGCACGGATACACAGCGCCAAAGGGAAAACAGAATGCAAAAACGAAAAAAAGGGAGAAGCAGATACAACGCTATCAACCAAGCGACAGCACACTCTCGACGACTTTCAAGCACCGATTTGTGAATGCGCGAATCCCTAGTGCAAACAAAATTATAATTTATTCACCGACACCAAACGATTGTTCTGCAGGTGTGTTCGTCGAAACATCAGCATGATAAAGTGTCATGTTGCGAGGAACAACGGGTAGCACGAACATTCGAGAACAAGGTATATTCGTTAACGGTCCGCGTACAATCCGGGGGAAAAAATTATGACCCACAATTCTTTTCACCTTCAAACTCGAATCCTTCGTTGACTCTGTCGCTCTCCTCGACCCTTACCCCAATTTGTGAAGGGAAAAGTTAGAGCTGCAGGATTTAAGGTACTTGTGGCAGAAGCATTCGACTAAACGCCAAAACACACCGTTCACCGTTAGCACTTTAAGCACTTTCTTCTTTTCTCACCGGTAGCGGTCGATACTCATTCCAGCTGCAGCTAAGCTGATAACATTAATTACAGAATCCGAGGAGCTTTTCCGTACGAAAAGTTGATCAATAATGTGATTGACGTAATGAACGGTGTACTTTTCCGCACTGTTTACATCATCCTCGGTGTGCATAGGCAGTGTTGGCTCAGGGATTCTATCAAAAGCTGGAAGTTTAATTTGTTCATGTAGAAACTGTTAAAATAAAGAAAAAAGGGCTCAATGTAAATTTTGTTGGTGTAAAACCTACAATTATGCTTTATTCTTTTTAAATTCGTAAATTTAAAGTGTTTTTAACTTTTTGTCACGCATCTTTCTCAAAAATTTACATCCCAAGCCGGTATTCCACATTTGCTTATATTTACTGATTTTTTAGACTCTCTGAAAAAAATCTCTCCTTTTTATGAGCAAACCCTAGACTGCTCTATAGTTACTGTTGTACCTTACTATCGTTTGTTCTACCGTCTGATCACACAAGATTTATGAACCATAGCGCCAAATGCAACGCCATGAAACGACACAAAGAAGCCAAAAGCAAAGTAAGCAACCGCGCTCCTTTGCCGCTGGGTCGAAATATCAAGGATGCCACAAATCCCACCAATGACTGATGATGAAAACTGCAGGCACTCCGGCTGTACCCGCTCAATCGATGACTGTCGAAAGCGCTGAGTACGGAAAGTTCTCCCAGAGCCTCTACAGCCACTGTGACCACTGTGGCTGTTTTCGAAGCGGAGAAAAACGGTGCCATTACATGAAAAGTAGCGTACATCCCTGGGTTTTAGGAAAATGCTTCATATCCGCAGCACAAACTCACCACCACACCGCAACATGAGATGCAGTTGGCTCGCCTTCTGGACACGGGAGTGCACGCTAGGTTAAAGCCGGCGCTTTGTAAAGGTTGTTTCCCACAAGCATCAACAGTTTCTGCAGGAGCAACACGGACCAACGCCGCAGCTAAAAAAGCGTATAAGCCTTCACACGGAAGCAAACGAGCGTGCTGACTTCGCCTTGCTGGTCGGCGCCTTCCCCGGTCTGGTTTAATATTGAACCCTCTCGTTACCTCGGCAAGCGTCACACGGGTTGACAATATAGCTTTATCATCACCGAAAATTTTCATCACATTTCTTCCATTTCACGTTCGCTGCGGCCGAACCGAACGCAGGATATTATTCCGTGCAGTAGGATGTGGTATGGCCTAAAGCGTTCGTTACAAGAAGAGCCCTTGATGTTCGAGCGTCGGACAGAGCGAGCGTCTTCAATCAAATATTTTCACTGTGACGCTCGTAAATTGTCGCCGGTAGTGTCAGGTTTAATTTAGGCGGTGGAGTTTTCGTTATCTTGTATGGTAAATGAAATACCGATGACTTTATGCGTGGTTGTGGCAAGTTTTGTAAAGTAAAATCATAAGATGAAGAGAATATAATAGATGGAGCATGTTATATATTCATGCTCGTCAAACATCTTAAAACAATCAGATTGTTAAGACCTATTTTTCTAAAACTATTACACATTTGGTTTGTGTTCGCTTCTGTCCAGAGAGTAAGTAAATCCAGTGTAAGCAGACTTATTTGACAAGCTTTTGGTCTACGAGAGGGTTCTTAATTCAATGAGTCACAGAGTAAAGATGCGTTTTTGGAATCCGCACTTGCATATAACTATCAATAATCGACAGTGTAGTTTTTTACAGTATAAGCTGAGGCTTCTACTTTCATTGTCCAAAATCCAAATCTAGCCAAAATAAGTTTAACAGAAAACATTTCTTAAAGCGCAAACAGAATAACCAACAGTTCCTGTCCTCAAAGACAACAAAAGAAAAGATTCAATGTTTGCTTGCTCTTTACACCTTCTCTTTGGCTGTTTGACTACAAAACTTTCCCTGCGGAAGTGACCCGTAAAAACTTTTTGACATCTTACAGTCTCGTTCAGTTAGTATCAGGTGTGATGTGCGGATATCGGAAAGCCGACAAACATCCGACCAACCGGTGGTCCATCCTGTCACACACACACACATGCCGGAAGGTGAAATTATCTCTTGCCACCGGAAAGGATGTTTCTTTTCTTGCGTTGGGGGCTCAGCCAACATCCGATGCAAGTAAAGGAACAGCGCCCTGCTGGGTGTTCGTTCTGTCGGTGTTTGACGCCCAGGACAGGAAAACTTTCACAAACAGTTCTGGATGATTTGAGAAGATAACCGGAATCTTTGGTTTGCCATTTTTGTAAACTACATTTGCGAAGATACCTTCATATGTGGCAGTTTTGCTGCTCGAATAATCTCATGTTAAGAAGTCTGGAAAACATATGAAGACCACATAATCAATGTTTCGATCGCGTCGTACATAATGTCGATTTATGTTTCATTCATGTTTCTCCCTCAAAAGCTCCATACACTTCATTCTATTCCACAGAGCAATCACTGAACCGGTCATCCCTGTCCCTGCTTGCATTGCACCGCACGATGCAGCGAGTCCTTGTAAATGTTCATTGTAAAGTAAGTTCCGGTGATTTGACGCTGAACATCGTTCAATGTAGTATCAAGAAAGCAGGGCGAACAGCTAGCGAAATACTTTTCAAATTTCACACTGACATCAACAACACGTGTTACCAAGCAAGTTTAGCTTGAGTTGAGCATTTTTTTGCCACAGTTCTCTAAAGTTGACAATGGTCAGTATCGTTCGGAAGGTAACAAAGCCCTACGGAGTCGTTATTGTGCAAGAAATGATGATCGTACTGAAGTGGAAAGGAATGAGATTGGAGATCATTGGAACGTTACATTTTTCTCGTGTAACGTTTCATTTCGGATGCAGGATATCCATGATCACAAACATACCCGACAGCTACAGCCAGGCCATGTATCGATGGAGGCGCCCAGTACTTTTGACCGTTTCGAACGTTTCGGTTGATTACGGAGCAAATTGAGAGACATTTGTCATCCCAGATGAAAACGAATCCCCTTTCGATCATAACGGGAACGAATGCTTCGTTTGCCGTTGCTTTCATCGATTGCTAACGCGGGAGCTCTTAAGACGAAAACCTATGGGAATGCTATTAATGGTGGTTATTTGTGACTTTCCTAGAGACGTATTCTTGTTACACATTTGTCTTTGTTTGATTGGTGTTGTTGTGCCCTTTGGGTGAGATTTGCTTTCTTCATTGTGTATTTATTTATTGTTTTGCTTCTGTTAAGCTTTACGTTAAATTATCCTGAACATATTTAATTTAGCAAATATTATGACTTTTTTCTCTTTCATGAGTGGGTTAGTCTCCTATGACAACTAGCAGGGTTGGTTTATTAAAAATTTGTTTGTGATCGATTAAAAGTTCCAAAAATATTAAAAAATGTTTCACCATGATCGGTGATGAGTTTATTGACGGCGCCTGCCAAGATGCTATTTTATCTTGGTCGTCTCTTTTGCATAACAAAGAAACAAAATCCCATCCAAAATCACCACATTCTTGGCGTTTTTTCATGGTTTTTGCAATTATCTCTCTGCTCTTCTGTTCGGAGTTCGTTATTGTCTTGTCGTTCTGAAATTAGCATTCCTAAACGCAAACTCAACGCTTTCAAATGATCGTTCCAGCACTGTCGTTCTGTTGGCGTCACTTTCGTTTCGCAAGTACCACTTCATGCTTTAACTCCACCATGAAGTGGTTGCCACCTCGGAGCTCATTATGCTTTGCTGTAAAAATCGTTCAACTTCTTCCGCAAGCTCAGTCGAACGTCCGAAACTACCGAAACGGGGAAATACGGGCACGTTCAACGGTTGTGCAGTTTTCTCTTTTACAAGCGCCCTTCATTGCTCGAGTGTAGGAATGGAATTTTACGACTCGATTGGCGCGTGTTTTTAAGTGCAAACCCATTCTCGGTGCATCGCGAGGGAAACCTCCACTTGGCCTCTTGGATACAACGTTACAGTCATTCAAATGACGGAAAGTGCTTTGAAGATGTTATGGAGATGAAAGGTTGTGAACTTAAGCACGTTCACGAAATGAAATAAGTACGATCAAATGAGGGAAATTATGAATTGGAAAATTGGCATCGCTAGAAAATTCTGTTACTTTTGGTTGCTTTATGATACATGAGGGAATAGAATGGCAATGAACAGTTTTTACTTTACTTCAATGTACCATTTAAACTTCGTTTCGAAGAAAATTTTAATTTTGACGATTCGTGCATCTTTGTAACAGTTTGAGAGAAATTTTTGTTTTAGATTTTAGAATTGTTGTTTAGAATTGTTGTTTTAGATTTTTCTCTCATTCTATCATCATCGATAAAGGATTATTTATCACGGAAACGGGCTATTCCAACATTGAATAGTTCATCTTACTAGTTAGTATTGTGTAACAAATATTTTACATTATGTTTTCTTTGCGTTTTGCTGGTGAATTTATCGTGGTAGCACTTGAAACTTGTAAACTGAAACGTTTCATTTGACGTGAAAAGAGCACAGATGAACCTGGTCGATTAGATAAGAATTGAAGACTATCACATAGTGGTCAAATAAAATATCTGGTCTCAAATGGAACCATGCTATGGATAGAACTTCAACATTAAACATGCAAACAATAAGCGATTTTCAAATACAACAGCCGGGTTGCCTTATACTTACTAAAGTTGCTGTTGCGATCTTGTTTCTAAAACATACTTTGCATGATAAAATCTCCCTTTCATTGCGTTGTTTTGGTGGCATCGATATGCGTTCAAAAGGTTGCATAAAACTCAATTGAATTTCGTTGTGCATAAAGAGGAACACTGAAAGCAATCTTCTTTTTCAATCCAAAACGAATGCAATTAAAAGGATTATCCTGGTGGGTAGCTTTATCCGATTGCAATAACGGCCATAATCCATATCAGTTTAAGCAGCTTGAGTGACTACGGGCAGGCCGAGTATGGAACGGTATTTATTGAATATTTGAAATGCAGCCTAAAGGAAGGAAGCGTACTTTGCGTCCATAATGCGCTTCACTATGAAATCAGTTTATCTGTTTGCAATATAATACTTTTGTATCAATGTATCTTTACCGAAATTAAGTGCGATGTTGTTGCTTTTGGGATATGAAAAATATTCAATCACATCTTTTTGTAACAAATGTTTGCTTAAGGTTATTAGCATATTTTTTAAGAACTATAATGAATTGTCGTAGCTCTTACGAAAAAATTATTTTGAGACTCGGTAGCCACAAATAGCGAGTGGGGCAGATTGGGGCGGTCCGGTGGCCGAGGCGACAGCGGCGCCGGTCTTCACACGGCAGGGCCGGGGTTCAAATCCCATCCAGACACAGAAAAGCCAGAAATGGCAGGCCGAGACCTCTCGAGGTTGTAGTGCCACAGAAGAAGAAGCCACAGATAGCGGCTGTTCTGCTTCGAGCTTCTGATGATTATTTGAAATTAATATACTTATCAGCTACGCCGCGGTTTAATTCAAGTACTGTCCTCACATGGACAACAAATCGGACCAACGTATCATTTCACCATCTTACGTACCGTAGTGACGATCATAAGGACCAAATCAGCATGTTAAAAATATATTTAATTTTTGCTTTCTTTCAGCTTAAATTTTCACATTCTAGTCGAAATTCCATGTCAATTTCTCGTTATGAATGAAGAAACCGCCCCTGGCTTTGCAATTATGACACACGCTAACAGCAGCTTTGTTATGGTGAGGCTATTTATTCTTTTGTAAAACAAGTATTCCTGTTTGTTTTAGTCGTGACCGGATGTTTTAAAGTCAGTCTGCATGCCAATATCAAGAGAATTTCTCATACTCATTTTATTATTTTTCTTTTAATGTGAAACATATTTAGAGACGTGTAAATTAAAAAAAAATGTTTTAACCAAAAACTGACGCACTTTTTTGGAAATTTTGAGTAAATTTTCATTATGGGAAAAGCTTTGTTTATTCGTATTTTTGACATCTATATAACGTATTCAAAAACAAAGCATCACTGTTTTTCTGTGCGTGAGTTGTTCAAGATACAGATCATAGGAATGGTTTATTATACGCGTATAATGTGTACAAAAACTAATTAGATTAATGATGTAGACGAACCCAAACCGATAAGCAGATGATAATGGTTTAATGTTTTTGCAAATAAAATTTAGAAAGCTACCCTGCTACATCAGCTGCCGATGGTAGTATGCGTTGGGAAGAATGGGAAAGAAAAGGTAATGTTTGCAGTGCATCGTGAACGATAACATGCACTAAAATGATTCAGGTCTAAATTACCTCTCGCAATCATTAGCCAATTAAAACGCGATTGCTCCCCTCCTCTTTTGGGCATGCCACACGTGCGGGGATATCAAAATATCAATAATCATTAACACCGTTCACTTATTGCCACCATCGATGTTTACGGGGGCCAACCATCACGCGCGCGAAACACCAATTAGCAAATCAGTTTATAAGGCCCGTTTTTTTGCTGCCATTTTAACGTCGATAGTTGTTTCGAATCATATATGGTGCCGTTTTTTGTTTGCTCAACGAATCGAACGGTTCGCATGTGGTTCCAGTCGTTTTGCGGGTTATTTTAATTTATAAAATTTAATCGTTTGATCGTTGGTGTCACTTTTCTTTGCAAATTGATTGGGAGTTCAAAAAGCAGCAATCAAAAAAAGCTCTAATATGCCGGCAGAGAACACTTTGCATCGTTGAGCCATCTTTCATCGATTTTGCTGATTGTATCTTGTGAATGATAATTGGTTTAATTGATTCGACATTTAAACTTGTAGCGAACGGTACAAGTTTACCTGCAAAATGATTCATTCTTACACACAACACTGAAGCAAACAATGCCTGCGCAAAGCTTCGCCGTCAACCGATCGTTTAACTTGGCTTTTTTTTCCTCCTTTTTTTGTAGCACCCCTTCCCATCGGTGTTCCGTTGAATGTTACGTAAATGGGTGGAAAAATAAAATAAAATGCCGTGAAAGCAATCTTGAGCTGGTGCCTTTCAGATGATTTCAAACGAATAACATGCTCGATTCACGGTTGAGCGAATTCAAAGCGGATTGGGTCCCGGAAAAAAGAGTGATCTCATGAAGTACGAGTGAAGCAGTTTTTCCAATGTTCCGCTTGCATTACAAATCTGCGCTCGTTTTGACAGCGGCATCGAGAGCAATGAAACAGCGAGTGAAGATACCGAAGACTGAGAAATGGAACTGCCCACGCGGACGGGAAAATGAAAGAAACTGTTTGCCTACCAGTTTCTATTACAGCACACTCGTCCTGCTAATGCTTCCCAACACCGGCACCGGATGGAGTCCTCCTGGGGAATCACGGGAATGAAACCCGGCAAAGTGATTCACTCGGTTTCTTCGCCGTGTGCAGAAGCAAACCGAGCGGCGCTGTTTGGCTCTGTCTCCGGTACCGTTTTGCGTTTGTTCAAAACCAAAATCAGCATTTTTCGTTACCTTTGATCAAAGGATTTTCATTCGGAACATATCTGTGGTAAGGTCACGGTGCTGCTACCTGGTGCGTGGTGTGTCTAGAGCATTGCGATGAAGCGGCGAAACCATTTGAGATGAGATTTAGATGTACAAATAGAATCAGCATCGCTTCATGTAGTGTGTTAAGGCATAAAACGAAGTTCAAACGTGATTTAAGTGGATGCCAAAGACGTTCCGTGTTAATTTTCTAAGACCTTCCAAGGTTGATTTGAACGACGGTGGGAATAGTGTAGAAACGTTTGAGTATGACTCATCACTCCTAGTACCCATTAAGTGTTTTCACTTAAAACAGTTTTAATTGTTTTGCAGCAAAAAATGAAAATAAATAAATTAATTAAAAAAGCATTGGAATGTAAAAAAATGAATCATACATATTTTTACATAAAAGTAAACTGCTACATGTTACTCAAATAGCTTCAACACGGCTTCCGTGTTGTGGTTACTGTTTCAACGCTCATTTGGTACCTAATCGTAACGGAAAAACGAGTCTGTCCGGCTGACTGTACAGTGCAGTGGGACACCCTTCGAACACGGTCCAAATCCAACCGCCCTTTACAAGCAGTAAAAGCTGTAAAATATGTTCAATTTAGGTTAACATTTTATTCTGTGGTTCGGTTATCCGGACGTACATCAGCTTCCTGCCGACATAACATTTACCGGAGGAAATGCATTTTCCAATCAACAGTAACACAAACAACGTTGGTGTTTTGACCATGCGATACAGATATAATAGCGTACACGGTACACCGACATCGACGAGTCCATGAACATAACTCCTACCAGTCAGCCTGCCCCTGGTCAACGCTTCTCCGGTCTGGCCGAAACCGGGATCAAGCACATCTTTTTGGAAGATTTGTTAAACTGTTCACCTGATGAGTTTGGGAATGGAAACATTATCGAGATGTTTTGGTGAAATATATCATGGTCATGGTTGTTATGTTGCCGTTACCGCACGTTCTCCTTAATTAGGTTCTCGGTACGAAATGTTTATGGACCAGTACGTCCTGTATTTATTTTTAACTATGAACAAACATTTAGCAATATTGACAACTTTTTTTCTGTTTTTGAATCGAATTCGATCTTTTGATCAGCATGATTATTTGTTGAAGTAAAGGGATGCGAGAAATCGATAAGGGGTAATTAAATGGTGCATGGAGCAAATCCCTTCTTAGTTTGAACATTTCTGCATACCCACTGTACATAGTGTATATGATCTGTTGAACAAGTAATTAACTAATTACTCTGATTTGTTGTATAGATCTCGTCACATGATATTAGATTTTTGAAATTTTGGAATAAAAAGTACGAGCTATTTACTCACAAAACAATTCATGTGTTTACGTTTTTGAGGGGTGCGCAAAAATTCAACACTAAATGCGAAATGAAAACAATACTTTGATGGAACGGTTTATTGTATGAATATCATGATAAACATGGCCTCAGGATGCTAGCATAAATCACCTCCCATGTAAAGCAGTCATTTGTTAGGCACGCAATCTAAATAAAGATATAACCCTCGGACCACACTTATTTTAAGTAGATATGAAAGGTTGGGTACCCGGCCTGGCGTACAATCTCAGGTAAATACTTAAATCTGATCCTTCCACCAACGTGCCTGAACCTTTCCAACCGGCGTGCGAGTTTTCCGTTGTACGGGAGGCGCCATCATCCGTAATAAGATTTCTTATACATGCGATAAGCAGTGGTAAGATTTATGGACGAAATTCTTCACCCACACGACAGGGGAAGCAATGATCGATGTGATTGCTAATTACAATAATTAATCGAGAGCTGTGTGCCCATTCTAGTGCCGGTGTTAAGGGTTCTGTACGGCTTTGGTACGTTTCTTTTGCGAACGGCGGAACACATAACATGGCAGCGAGGTATTGGATCAATTTTCGGGCAGAGATTTTTGTTGTGTTAACGACTCACATGTTACCGTTGATTTTTGACAAGTTTTAAGATATGTATAATTTCACATGAATACTGATTTTGATTCTTAATTATTAAAGTTAAGTTGGGTGCGATAATAATTCGCAAGAAAATAGGCAATTGTTTTGAATATCTAAGGCTTGCGTTAACGTTTGGTCCATTATAAGGCACCAATAGACTTAATTTGCCTAATTTGCGTGGATCTTATTATAACATTTCATTCGTGAGCTGGGCAGGGTGAATTTTCCCTAGAAAGAAGTTGGTGTCCGTCGTCTGCCAATTCATTATTCCGTTCATTCTGGCGGACGCATCAACACCATTACTCTATCTCAGTTAAGGCCTGCCACGCTTTGCCTATCCGTGTGGACGGCCTAAATAGACTTCACGGATTGGGTCATCCGGTGTCATTTTCGTGACATGACCAACCCATCGGAGCCTGTGAGTCTAATACACTTCATAATGGAGTGATTACCGTACAGTCCATTGTCCGTCGAACCTCACCACTTTCGGGGCCAAAAATCCCTCTGCGCATCTTCCTCTCGAACGCGACTTAAAGGGTTTGGTCAGAGTCCATGTCTTTCGAGAGTACTGGGACTGTAAATGCCTTATACATTTCTCTGCTTCGCCCGTCGTGACTGGTATTTTGAGAGAGGGAAGTTTCCTCAGACTGCGATTTGAAGGGCCAGCACCCTTACATATAACTCAACAACATTGTTGAGTTAACCCTGGCGTTATTTATATTTTATTGGCTTTTCTGGCTTGAGACTATGTAAAGATAGAAAAAACCAATATGGTTTATCTGTGCTAACCTATTATTTTACTAACGATAAGCCTGTAGAAAGCAAGCGTTTCCGATACTATCTACTTTATCTAGGTTAGTATAATTTTGCTAAATACTCTGGTCTGTATCGATTTTTCATTCTTCATTGCAACGCACGAAGATAATAAAACTTTCGAAAGCTCCACCGCAAAAACCCAGGAATCACAACGCACATCCTCAGCTGACTTTCATTTGTTGTCATGCATGTCACACGCTGATGTACGTGTACGCATTTTGAAGTGTTAAACTGTTTGCACTCTCTCTCTCTCTCTCTCTCTCTCTCTCTCTCTCTCTCTCTCTCTCTCGGCTGATAGAGTGTCCTTTTAGTGGTTGGATGGTGTTTGACGTGAATTGGTGACTTGATGGATGGTTCGGACCAGCTGCTGCATCAACACGTCAATCATCGATCGAACAATTTTCGTGCCCACATCAAATTGAGTCCTGTGCATAACTTGCTGACCACTGCGCCGTACAGGACGATGTGCGAAAATAAAATATGCCTGATACGGTTGATACGTTGCACGGGTAATGACCAGCTACCAGGTTAGGGCATGATGCGAAAAGACGGGGCAAATTGTTTGGTTGACACTTTGACATATAAGTGAAAGAAAACTTAACTCAGTTTCTAATACTACGAAAAGTAATGTGTTAAATACTACAACCTTAAGAAGGATACTGTAGGATTTTTTAACCTTTAGGAATAGTTAGCAGCACTGCATATTTTTGTTATTGACATTTTTTCGAACTTTAGGTGAGAAAATTAAAGCGCCGCCAGACGGAAAGAGCTTTTGTTTCAATCACCGCACCTGACTGTTTCGACCAATATTAAGAGGTTTTCCTCTCACACGCACATGCATATAGTATCGTGGCGTAAGAGTGGTAATAAAACACCAGAAGGGCAAGCAAATATCCCATTCATGTAAACAATAATTGCATGCCGTTATGCAATCATTAAATGCAAGCTTCCAGGTTAACGTGTTCGGTACACGGGACAGCAGCAGCAGTAGCTGCACACGAAATGCTGACCACTTTTACCGAGCATTCTGCACCAAAGCTTCGGCCAAACGTGCCAGGCTAGTGTTGCAAATTTACAGCACACCGGGACCGCTGCTAGGCTGTATCGATGCCCACGATAGCGATGTAGCATTTAAACTTCATGCAACCTGACAAGTTAATTACACTTTGTTTTGTGCATAAATTTCCTGCCGTCTGCCGCATGATCTTGTGAGCAGATCTCACTCTCTCCCTCACACTCTCACCCCATCGCTCGTGCAAACGTTTTGATGGTTCCGCAAACTGAGGATGGTCTTTTGATAAATTTCTTTAGTTTTAAAACCTGGCACCATTAAAAAGCAAGTTATTAAGATTAATGTTATCGCACTCTCGGCCGCGTAGGTTGTTTCTCCCGGCCAGTCACGAAAGGGTTTTTTCCGGAAATTTACTCATTTGATCACCTTTGCCAACTGTTAGGACGTGTTGGGAAAATAATTGGCACCAATTACTGGCACGAATTATTTGCACTGCACATGGTTTGGCTGGCTATGCTAAAATTGTACTTAAAGTTTAGGATGGTTGTAGGATTATGATCGTCCTATTGCATATTTAAACTGAATTACGGAAACGATTTAGAGTTTTCAGGATAGCATGGAATTTAGCATTTTCATCGATTTTTGTTGATTATTTTTGTCAGGCTCATTAGGATAGCTCATTTACCTGCTTCTGAAATCCTTATAATAATTGTTGAAAATTTAAATGAAGAAATTTAAGATAAAATGGATGCTTGTCATTATGCTGAAAATTTAATTGTAACATTTTCTTACTAATACCATTAATTTATCCAGACGTAACAAAAGATATTCCAATAATCGACACCACAAACGGGCAAAGGTGGAAAAAACCATTTACTATCAATAAATATGCTGTAACGGCAACCCCACTAGCTCATGAGCATGTGTTACAGCATACTTTCTGCACCACCAAAGGTCACTGAGTGTGGGCGCATAACTAACTGCATCCGCAAGAAAGTTTTCTATGCAACGGTCCTTATTTGTTATGAAAATGTGTGCTTCAATGGTTCGCCTAGCTGCCCATATCCCATCTGGTCTGCGTTTCATTTTTCATCTGCTCTCAAGGAAATCGCTTTGCCTCTAACCTGGGCAACGCATAAACTCGCCGTTGGTAAACTTTGATAAAGTGTAGTCAATTACCTCGCTCGAACAAAACGCTCACTGTTCAACATTAACAACCACCTTCCACTTCCGGTTCGGGTTGCTACCGTAGTGTCTCCGTTGGGGAGTGCTAGGGCCAGTGCTAGCGGATGTCACATGATAAAGTTGGATAGTTAGATACCTTTTTTTCTGCTTAAAACGCAAACGAGATGAAAACTAATATTTGCAATAAATAAACTGGTCATATAGGATACCTATGGTCAGTTTTGGGCTGGCAAACGGTGATGGAAGGGCATCGTAACGAAGCATCAAGTTTCGACTCGATGCACAAAAGAGCTCGTCATGTGTGCTCGTTATTGATTATTTTCTGCTGCTTCGGAAAGCTTTTAATATGATCGTGAAATTCTATTCCTTTATGTTTTACCAATTATTTTGCTAGTAATTGTGTTTTAATTTGTACCATCGCAACTGTTGTAATTTACACACAGTGTTTGTTGAGAGGCTGAACACCAGACCCAACCGATCTGGAGTGAGTTTTTCAACAGCTCCTACAATTTATCTTGCAGCTGTTAGCATCTGCATGCGCTACTTGTTGGAATTGAAATCCCGTTAGAGCGCACAAACAAAGGTACCGATGGTGGTTGTGGTTGCACCAGGAAGCGACAAACATCTAGATTGTATCACACCCGGCAACGCAACCAGCCCGGTGCAATGGCGGTAGAAGCGTCAGCACCAGAAGAAGGCATCATCGCAGGATAATAAAAGTGTAAAATTTAAATATATTGCTCTCTGGTGATAAAAGTTTGTTATCTGATGGGTCATAAATTTGATGCTTCCATGTTTTGTGCACTCTCACGAACAGTTTCATCTGCACCTGTATCACGGAGTGTATCTATAACAGACTCTGTTGGATGAATGTATAACAAAATTGAACTTTTGGAAATAGAAACAAGTTTCAGTGCTTAAATGATTTAAAAGTAAGTGTAACGTCTGATTTACGACCTAATTAGAAATCCGAAGAACTAGATAGCTTGGAACTGGTTTAACATAATTTTAAATACATTAAATAATTATTGGTTCTATTATTACGGCTTGATACAATATTTCATCTTATACAATAGTTGATGCTAAAACATTTGGTAAATCGATGATCATAACTTAAATTTAATGATCCCTCAGAACAACCACACTTATTCGTCTCATCCAGTCCAGTTTCCAGCCAACAGAGTTGTGTGTGCCGTAAAGCAACATTGTACCCATGAATCTGCATGTAATTTGGTCAGTAATTGCTGCTGTAAATTTCATTTGCTTTTATGAACTTCACTCTCCCATGTCTACTGTTCTGCAATCTGAAGATGTCTTGATCCCCATCTGATGCCCAACAAGCCGGGCGCAGTTGATATTTCTCTTCACACCGTTCCTGTTGCTGAGTAGGGAAATAATTGCCACGTGGTTGACAATTAATTGTTATCTTCCCGCAAAACAGATGTTGCCGGGGACCGAACTGTCACCGTACCTTCTAACGTGTTTAGCCTGCCTGTATCTGAGTCTAATTGTTGTTTTGTTTGTTCTGTAATCCGAATGAGTTATGAACTTTGTCCTTGCTGAAAAGTGCATGTGCAGGGAAACTAGCACTGCCATGCCCTTAATGGTGTTTGCCCGTCCAGTGCCATGCTAGCCGTACAGTCCCCGACAAAGTGTAGACAAACTGACAGGAAAATTTTAATCACTGAGCTTCCCTTTCCGTTCGTTGTGTGATGATGTTATGCGTCAGGGTGGAGTAACGAACCAGAAGTTTGTGCCTTGTGCTCAATCATCATGCAAAGCCACAGGAAAATGTTGACGAAAGTTGCTTATTACGTTGGGCGGCCCATTCATAACGTTTCATGCAGTAACGTTTTTAATTACGGGTGACAGTTGCTCTCACTAACTAGAGTGTGTTATTTCGTACCGGCTCACATTGCACGAAGTTTCAAATTGAATTTATTGAATCGCCGTGATGATGATGCTGCAGTTTGGGCGTGTTGTTGAAGAATAATTTGCTATTGGTAATCAATCTAGGGCGTGTAATTTGATCAGTATTGTGATAATACGTTTGATTTAACGAGTGCAACGCTGGTGCATTGCTTGCTTATTAACTTTTATTTCAACAATCATACTTCAGTCCACGTCTTGAAAGGAGGTGGAGTGATCCCTACGAAACACTCCAGAGTGCATTCGTTGGACAGTGTTTAGAACTTTCATAACAAGGGAAGAGAAAAACTGGTCGCTCGAAGAAACATCAAAGGGTTTGAAGATCGGACTGCAGCAATACAATCGGACAATAAACGATTGAAGATAAAAGGATGCATTTTTAACATTGCGGCCGTAGCGAACGTCCAGGCCCTGCACCGTGTGGTCGGTTTTATCCTTTTCTAACTATGCAAGTACTTAGCAACCTATTAGCATAACAAATGATCGAGATAAAGTTGTTCGTAGAACCTACCACAAAAGAGTCTGCAGCTGCATCTGGTTCTGATGCCCAGCATCAATTATGCAACCGCAATCATTTGTCGGATGGTGCGGATACCGAAATGCAAATAATTTATTTTCTTTCATTTTCCTTCATCAAACGTCAGGGTGGCCATCGGAAAAGTTCTGAAGCAGAAAACAAGGAACCGCAAGGCACTGCATCCATCGCTTCTGCCTGAAGTGTTTGGTCAATGGTCCGAATGCAAAATATATCTACATTGTTGAAGGCTCGCGCATAGCTTTGCTAGCGAAACAATTTCCATGAAAGAAATCATTGGTGCATGCATTGGACTCACATCCTTTGAGATCAGCTCGAACGAATGGAAGATTTTTATGATAGCTGTTTCTGAAGCACAATGAACGAGAGAAACTTAATCAACTTTGCTGTATGTAAAATCGAGCCATTATTGATCGTTTGGAATTTTTTTTTTTTCATAAACTTCATACCTTCAATGTTAGTGTTCATACCAAAGTATACTTGAACTGCAATGATGAAGCAAAATATTTTAAATTTGTGTTTTTTTTGTTATTATTATATTCCACTTCCAATGGAAAGCAAGCAAGGAAAGACCAAGATTTGAAGAAAATAATTTTGTACAAAAAAAAAATTAAAAGTCCGAGTCCACCAGGGATAATGTGCCCTTAAACGATTTGGTGAAGCAAATGTCAGCATACCGATGTGAATTATATTCTGTTTTGTAATCGAGTTTTGAGCAATCTGATCATGCTGCATGGTTTCATGAATAAAAAAAAAACAAAATGGTAAGAGTGTTTGTATTAAAAATATATCTAGATAGCAGATGTGCAGACACAAAATTGCAATAAACATTTCCTTATCTCAACAATCCTATTATTATCTTTGCTCTGTTATTTTTATTCATAACGTACAGTCTGCCCATATTGATTTGATTTTGTTCTCGAGGCAATTAAGCCATCTCACAAAATAATGTTTCTAACATGATCCAAACGAGAATTGATTCCGGTGCTAGCGATGGTGTGATGCCGCGTTTCACAAAAAAATTCAATGGAGTTGCCCTGTTCACCGTTCAAAAGCTCGGAAGCTACAAATAGTTTTGCAAGCGCACCGTACCACCAAACTAAATGATATACGTTAATAGGCTTCCATTCTTGCCTCACGTACATTGCGGAAATCATTATCATTAGCATGAGCATAGGCACTACCCATTTCTGACATAATGCGCGTGTCGTGATGGCGCGTAACCGTAGATAACTGTTTAGTTTGGGATCAGTTCCGTGAGAGCGAGTACACCAACTGAATTTCAGTTTTTATCAGATTAAGTGATTAAAACTAGTCCACGGGTGTACAGCGAAAGGCATGCGGCATTAAATGAAGCAATGATTTCGTGAGGTACTACACTAGGGTCGACCGGGTCCGGTTTGCGCCTAAGCGTAATTCTGGCGATCATCGATAGAGCTAAATGGTACATTCTAAGGCTGAACACCTAATGATGTTTGCTGGGTTCGTTTACGGTGGAAAATTGCTGGCCTATGACTATACCATGTCCTACGTGCGATAGACTCTTGTTTCTAATGGTTATCACATTAGCTAAGCCATATTTGTTTGTATTTAACCGCCACCTTCCACGATGTCTGGACGCTAGACACACTCACGTGCCTACACAGGATGTCAGAGCTTAAGATAAAGGATCAATAATAAAATAAGTAATAAATAAGTAACAAAATGAAAAAAATCACGTGAATATTTACATTACATTTAAGGAGCTTACAATAAAAATGGATGCTATCAACTGAAACCCCTGTATTATCCAGTGTCATCTTCATCTAACCATAAACTATAGCCAAGTATTTACATTTGCAAGTGTGTCGTCATTATTATCATGTGACCAGCGGACCAAGTCACGAATTGTTTAGAAGTATGCATTTCACTTTACGCAATTGATCGAGGTATTTTTTCGAACTAACCAGCTTTGACCTATATTTCTAGCTGTGCGG
>NW_023404989.1:0-33562 GCF_013141755.1 Anopheles stephensi | reverse complement strand
TAAATACACGAATTCATAAACTGGTCCAAGCATCGACATTATAATTGCGCGAAATAATTTTATGATCCATACTTTGTATAGCTTATTTTTATAGCTTCATAAAATATATACAGGCAAACATATAAATGACGAAAATATTGGATAATATTGAAAGGTTGCATTGTATTGATAAGAAATTGCAACAAAGCTCCACTAAACTTAGGACATGTAATTTAACGCAACTTAAACTTCAAGCAGAAAAACAATATTGCAAAGGTAAATACACTATCAATGAGCTGTTGAAGTACCGTAAAGTTTCACGAACCCTTTTAACTAATATAAACACTAGAATAGAGAATGGTATATTAAATAATTCGATTGAAACTCTGAATAACGTAGAAGAAAATCTTAAAGAAACCGACAAAGAAGGATCAAATAGCACAGCAGATTTTTTTATAACACAGTGACAGAAGAAAAAAAAATGGCATTCGACATAAAACTGCGACTGCCTTAGTACCATTCTATGACGGGTCTAATGAGAAATTTATAACCTTCTTGAATTCAGCAAATCTGGTTAAGCAATTGAGTGGACCAGAACATGAACCACTTTTGGTTCAATTCATAATAACCAGGCTAACAGACAAAGCAATTGCTGGCTTACCAAGCAACACAACCACGTTCGACGATTTGATTGAAAACGTCAGCACAAGGTGTCAGAAAAAAGTAGACCAGAGTAACATAATTGCAAAACTCAAAGCAATTAGCACACATGATATCAAATCTATTTGCAACCAAGTAGAATTACTAACAGACGATCTGAAAATGGTTTATTTGGAGCGCAAAGTGCCTCAAGATCTAGCAAACAAAATGGCAACAAAGGCTGGAATTGATACACTCATAGAAAAAATCCCCAGCAAAGAAGCCAAAACATTTTTGAAATGGACCGAATTTTCGTCCATTACAGCAGCCACCAACAAAATTGTCCAAAACGAAAACAATGATGACAAAAATGGCTCGAATGTTGTGTCAATCAGACAAAACAATAACAATCTGAATAGAAGACCAACAAACTACTCAAACTATCAACGACCATGCAACAGGTACCCTCCCAACCCACCCATAAGAAATCAGAACAATAGGAACTACAATCCAAATTTCAGACCTAACAATCTCAATAACAGAAACCACCGACAAGGGAATCGAAGTAGAACCAATAACACACCTAACAGGCCAGCAATCACGAACTACAGCCACAATAATCAATATCAGAATAGACAAAACACCAGACACGTCTATGTAACACAACCTGATGAACCAGATGAACAGTTCTGGAGACAAAACAATGAGCTAGATAGAAGCATCAACCAAGGAGGAAGAGACAACATTTTAACACACCAAGACCAAAACCGTTTTTTAGAACTAAATCAGCCGTGATTAAGTCACGGACAATACTTACTATCGATTTAACAGGAACCGACTATATCAAAGCTAAAACAGCTTTTGCAAAAGATACATATAGTACTTTCATTATCGATACTGGAGCATCGATATCTCTTATCAAAGCCTCAACATTGAAACAGAACCAGATAGTAAACAACAACAAAAACCTAACCCTACAAGGAATTTCAGATAAATCGATAAATACACTAAGTCACATTACTTCAGAAATAAGTTTTGGCAATGCAATAATCAAACATGACTTTTATATCGTACCACAGGATTTTGGTATCTATGCAGATGGCATTCTAGGAAGAGACTTCTTCAAACAGCACAGATGCAAAGTAGATTATGATTTCGAACTACTCCGTTTCAATTATAATGGAGAAGAAGTACAGCATCCATTAGAAAATGGAGATGCTGGTGGAATTAGGACTTACTGATTTCTTCACCAATTATTACTTCACCAATTCAATTATTACTTCACCTACACGAAGTGAAGTAGTCAGAAGAGTTTATCTACCAAACATTAAAGAGGACGCAGTTATTTTCGCTCAGGAAATTAAGCCAGGTGTATTTTATGCAAACACTATAATAAACAAAAACAATCAAATGGTCAAGTTCATAAATACAAATGATTCCAATGTTTACATTACGAACAGAGATTTTCAACCTTCTCATGCACCATTATCAAACTATAGCATGCAAAATAACGCAGCCTCCGAACCAATTTTTTTTGGTACCAAAGAAATCGAACGATGGTGATAAAAAATGGAGACTGGTGGTAGATTTCAGGCAATTGAACAAAAAAATCCTACCAGATAAATTTCCATTACCCCGGATTGACACTATATTAGACCAGCTAGGAAGACCTAAATACTTTAACACTATTGACTTAATGTCAGGATTCCACCAAATACCGTTGGAAAAGAATTCTAGACGCTTTACAGCCTTTTCAACGCAAGCAGGTCACTACCAATTTAGACGCATGCCCTTCGGTCTGAACATCTGTCCAAACAGTTTTCAGCAAATGATGGCAATATCTATAGCTGGATTAACTCCAGAGCTAGCATTTGTATATATAGATGATATCATTGTTACTGGATGCAGTGCACAGCATCATATCAGTAACATAGTTAAAGTTTTTGATAGGCTAAGAAAATATAATCTTAAGCTTAACCCAGATAAATGTTGTCTTTTCAAAACTGAAGTTACCTACTTAGGACATAAAATTACAGATAAAAGAATTTACCCAGATGATTCCAAACACGAAGCAATTAGGAACTTTCCTGTACCAACTAATGCAGACGAATCCAGAAGATCCGTAGCTTTTTGTAACTTTTATCGTAAATTTATCAAAGATTTTGCAAAAATTACCAAACCATTAAATAATTTAATAAAGAAAGATTCCACATTCTTACATTCGATTGGTCCAAGGATTGCCAAGAAGCATTTGACACTCTATAGCAAAATTTATTATCACCACAAGTTCTTAAATTCCCTGATATCACCAAACAATTCATTATAACCACAGATGCATCAGATGTAGCATGTGGAGCAGTTTTATCACAAATCACAGATGGTAATGACCACCCAGTAGCATTTGCCAGCAAAAGTTTCACACCAGGAGAAAGGAACAAACCAATAATAGAAAAAGAACTAACAGCTATCCATTGGGCAATCAATTATTTTAAACCATACGTTTACGGACGAAAATTCTTAGTCAGAACAGACCACCGTCCACTAGTTTATCTGTTTGGCATGAAAAATCCAACTTCAAAACTAACAAGAATGAGATTAGATTTAGAAGAATTCGACTTCGAGATAGAAAGCAAACGTTACTGCAGACGCATTGTCGCGTATAGTAACTAACTCGGATGAATTGAGAGCATGCATACCTAAAACAAGAGCAGAGGTAACGAAGCCAATATTAATGGTGAATACATGAGAAAGAAGGATATTCCTAGACAACAACCAACTACACAAAAAAGGACTGATCAACCTGTAGTATGGGAAACAGATAGGCCATCTGAGACTAGGAAACACTTGAAAATCAAATCAAGCATTGTAGACAAAAAGATTGAACTCATTGTATACAATCATACTTACAAGAAAGCGCTAGGGAAAACAGTGATACCCATAAAAGAAAAGGCCAAGAATAGTCAAACATTAGAGTTTGCAATAAATGAAATACGCAAAATAGACAGAAGATATAAATGAGACAAGCTAGATATATCGTCGAAAGATAAAATATTTAAGTATTTTTCCATGCAAACAATCAAAGAAGTTGCAAACAGAGCGATTTCCGATGTTAAAATTGTCATCTTCACTCCACCTAGGTGGATAGATTCGCAGAAAGATAGGCTGAGAATAATCTCTGATTATCATATGACCCCTTCGGGAGGACATATAGGCCAATATAAGCTATGCAAGAAATTGAATGAAAAATATAAATGGCATAATATGAAAGCAGATATCCGGAAGTTCGTAAAGAACTGTAAAGCATGCATTAGTAATAAGACGCTTAGACATACAAAAGAAGAAACCGTTGTGAGGACAACGCCTTCTAAACCATGCGACATAATTTCTATAGACACAGTTGGACCATTACCGAAATCAAACGACAATAACCGCTACGCAGTGACTATTCAATGTGACTTGACAAAATACGTAGTACTAATTCCAATTCCCAACAAAGAAGCTAACACCATAGCCAGAGCTCTAGTAGAGAACTTTATACTTACATTTGGAATCTTTATGGAAATGAAATCAGATCAATGAAATTCTTCATAAAATATCTGAAATTCTAAAGATAAAACAAACTTGAATTCTAAAACAATGAAATAAACAATAAAACAATTTATGGAACAAAACAATAAAATTCTTCATAAAATATCCGAAATTCTAAAGATAAAACAAACTTTTGTCACAGCATATCATCCACAAACAATAGGAGCACTAGAACGTAACCACAGATGCTTGAATGAATATTTGAGAAGCTACACAAATGAGCACCATAACGATTGGGACAAATGGACGAAATTTCACGAATTCGTATATAATACAACCTTTCACACAGCAACAAAATTTACACCATATGAACTAGTCTTTGGAAGACAAGCAAATTTACCACAAGATATTTACAAAACAAAAGTTGACCCACTGTATAACATAGAGCAATACTATTATGAAATGAAATATAAACTTAAAAAATCAAACGAAATAGCCAGGAAAAATCTCATTGCAGCTAAAGAAAAGGAACAAGCTATACTTAACAAAAAAACCAGCTCAATAATTATCAAGCCTGGAGACCAAGTATATTTAACAAATGAAAACCGAAGCAAGCTAGGTCCAGTCTACATAGGACCTTTCACAGTAATAGAAGTAGGAAATGTTAACTGCAAAATCAAACACAACATTTCTAACAAAACATCAGTAGTACACAAAAATCGTTTAAAACCGACATAGGTGAATAATGTTATTCTTTCGCCAGACCATGCTCAATCATAACATTATTCAACAAAAGAAGGGAAGTTTAGCATCCCTGCTATGCTATGCTATGCTCAAAAACACCTCATGAAAACATACATTTTATAAACACGTACGCAGGAACGATCAATCACACGAGAACCTTACGCAACAATTATTTAAACTCAAGCACCCTATACCCCACCAAGAACAGCATATTCAGCTAATTTGACCAAACACCCATTTCAATAAGAACATTAAAAACCGACTAGCGCGCTCGGCTAGCGAGTTGCTCAAGGCAGTACGAAACGCAGCAATCGATCGCACCGCGACCAACTGATCCATAGCGACACATTTTATGCAAGCGCAGCAATTGATCGCACCGCGACCAACTCATCCATAGCGACACATTTTATGCAAGCGCAGCGTTCGATCGCCCCGAAACAAGCAAATTATTGAATGATTATTTCATATCAGCAGGTTAACGAATAAAGAAAAGGAAACGACTCAACCAAACCACCCTAAGGAAAATTCCATAAGTAAATTGATTCTTTTGTTTACATCGAAGCGCTATGCTCTTGCCGTCAACCAAGAAATTGCTCAATAACATAAAAAGTTTTAACCTAACTTAAGGCGAATGAACATACCATAAACTAAGAAATTTTTGGTATAAATAAAACTGTCTTCCCCAGCCAACGAGAGAGTTGGTTCTGGGCTGAGACTTGACGCAACTCAAATCTGACATCCAATTCCTTTCAAGAGCTTTGAGAGTCCCCCTACCCAAGGTAAGGCCTCAAAGGCTCCAACGAGCCAGTAAGGGATGTTCCTTCTGAATATCTAGAGTCGCCTGGCCGACTCTACGCCGATGAGCTTCGAGTGTCCCCCTGCCAAAGGTAAGGCCTCGATGTCTCCAACAATCCAGTAAGGAAGATTCTCATCTAGAATCTTCAAAATTGCCTGGACAATCGATAAAGGGAAGAATTGGTTCGCTCAGCAAGTTTCTGTTCGTCACTCTGGTCGAAACCCAAATGAACCACGTAAGTACGGCGCGACTCAAATCGCATATGCGCAAAGCCCCGTCTTAAAAGACCGACCGATCCCGCGTATCACATGGCGACCGTACTTCCTCCATATTACATGGCGGCCGTGATATTAATCTGCAGTCTTCGTGACGTGAAAAGTGCTGTGCATAATAAGGTACTTACTTTTCCAAAATGAATACAGTATAAAAAGTGTAGTGCTAATACGTGCAATGAAAAGTGCCATAAATAAGCAGAGACAAAAACTGCAAGATGGATTCATCACAGTTAAGCAATCAAGTAAAGCGGATTAAGTGCAATGAAAAAACCAAAACAGTGAGTTTTGTACACAAAATGTGAATCAAAGATATCGATCATAACCGAGAATGCCCGGGATAAGGTAAAGTGAAAGGAGGAAATGCCTTTTGAATTGTGCACAAAGACGATATAAGATTTCAAAGTGACGAAAAATTTTGACCATCGTGACGAGCGAATAACCTGAACAATCGAAATGTGAATAAGTTAAAAATTCCTGTAAAAATAAACAAATTAAAAAAAAAACGCATGTGAGGTGAAAATCATTAACCAATTTCCCAATTGTGAATCGTGAATTGTGCAAGATGAAGGCGAGACCACGGTGCACGAAAGTGGACCGGCGGGATCCAAAGAGACAGGAGTCTCCAACGTAGATGCGTACGGACAGGAGTCCCACCAAGATGATAACGAACACGAGTACCAGCAAGATGACTACGTAAACGAATACCGACAGAAAAGCATATGACGCATCAAAAATGTGAAAACGAATATAAGTAATGCATACAATTTTTAGAATATTTATAAAAAGAAATTTATTCGACCCAAGAGAGTCGAAATGTCTATTTAATACAAAACGTCTATTTTCAAAAACGAAAAGTCTATTTTAATGGGAGAGAAAACGAAATATATAATGTATCAAAAATATACATCTTAAGACTAATTCATTGGGAAGAAACAAACAATGGTTATTACGAAAGAAAAAAAGATAAGAAAGAAAGAAATAAGGATTAAATACACGAATTCATAAACTGGTCCAAGCATCGACATTATAATTGCGAGAAATAATTTTATGATCCATACTTTGTATAGCTTATTTTTCTAGCTTCATAAAATATATACAGGCAAACATATAAATGACGAAAATATTGGATAATATTGAAAGGTTGCATTGTATTGATAAGAAATTGCAACAAAGCTCCACTAAACTTAGGACATGTAATTTAACGCAACTTAAACTTCAAGCAGAAAAACAAGATTGCAAAGGTAAATACACTATCAATGAGCTGTTGAATTACCGTAAAGTTTCACGAACCCTTTTAACTAATATAAACACTAGAATAGAGATTGTTGTTATTTCGGAAAAAGCTCTGACGAAAAACACTCTGCTGGTTTATGCGTACAATCGGAACTGCCTTTCATTGGACCTTTTTCTATGGAGAGTTTTGGCGCGACTGAACTAACACATACCGCAAGATGACATTCCAAACGTCAAACGCAACGTAATGGCAGTGCTGCCAGAAAACCCTAAAAGAGATGGTATGGATTCGTCTGAAATCCAACACCCCAACTCGGATCATACCATTTCTGTCCCTTATCCACTAGGAAGCGTACATCCTGAATCCTTCTACACAAAACTTCATTTTAATTCCGTTCACATCCTTCGTTAACCCGTCTGCAATATTATTTGCTGATGGAACGTATTGAAGATGTAATAAACCGCTACATACATGCTCACGAATGAAATGATAGCTTACATCAATGTGCTTAGCACGGGAACTATACGCTTCTCTACTAGCCATTACCATCGCACTCTGATTGTCACAGTACAACTCAATCCTCTTCTGCTTTTTGAATTGGTTCATAAAGCGAAGCAACCAAATCGCCTCCTTGGTTGCATGAGTCATTGCGATGTACTCCGCTTCAGTGCTGGAAACCGCGACCGATGCCTGCCGTTTACACGACCACGACACAGCTCCCTCTGCTAACTTGAAGACGTAACCAGAATACGATCTGCAATCGTCTCGTTCGCTGGCCCAATCTGCGTCGACGTAGCCGCTGATGTATTCACCCGATCCACGACGATAACTGATCTTATAACCAACGGTCCCTTTGAGATATCTCAAAATTCTCTTCACCGCAATCCAATGTGTGCTATCATGGCGATCGTTGTAGCGGCTAACATTACTGACTGCAAAGGCCAAATCCGGTCTGGTACCCTGTACCAGGTAAAGTAAAGCTCCAACAGCTTCACGATACGGCACGTTATCATTAGTATCTCCAGATGCTGCAGCTAACTTGTGTGAAACATCACACGGTGAAGACACTGGCTTACAATCTTGCATGCCAAAGCGATGGACTATCTCTGTTGCGTATTTGGTCTGATCGATACTGATCATATCGTTCCCATAGGTTATTGTCATACCTACACATGTACGAGCTCGACCCAAATCTTTCATTAAGAAAGTTTCCGACAGTTTAGCCTTGAGCTTATCACGTACCTTTACGTCGGACCAAAATATCAGTATATCATCGACATATATAGCAAGTACCAAACTACTGTCGGTATTGTAATAGACAAAAAAAAATTATTAGGAAAAATTCATGTCCATAATTCATGTCAAATACACCAAAATCAGAACGAGGGATGCTAAAGCAAGTAATATTACATTAAAACGATATATTTTGTATTGATGAGGATCCAATAACTACAAATAACTTTAGTTAAGACGACAGCGCAGTAAGGAGTTAAGACGACAGCGCAACACGAGAAACGCCACGCAGCAGAACGCGCCACCGATAAACAAACAAACCACGCATGACCGATAAACAAACAAACCACAAAGCAGCGCGCACAACATAATTTGCAACGCAGCATTATTCAGCACGCAGCATAATTCAACACGGTCCAGCGCACCAGCATCCATCCAAACAGTTCAGTTGATACCCAGACGCTAATCCGAACGGTTATTAACTCCGCCGGTCGATGGAAATAAAGTTAAGTTTTTTTTAAAAACACTTCTCCCGGACACCGTGCGTTAACTGGCGCCCGAATAGGGACCGCGCTATGTGAAAAATAAAGTTAAGGTGCAAGTGAAAAGTAACCACGTTAGAGTGAAAGTTACCACCAAATCCTAAACTAAAAAAGACTTCCTGATCGCCGAGTGCAGCCGTGTGAAAAGGATCCCGAGTCACCTGTGCAGTTAGCAGCTCACGCAGGACAAAAAGGAACCATCCATCACACTGAGAAGGAAGAATATCATAGCCGGTTTCCCAGCAAAAAACAACACATCGCCCGTTAGAGGAGCGAAAAACAACATAAGGCCCGTTAGAGGAGCGAAAAACAACATAAGGCCCGCTAGAGGAGCTGATAAAGACAACATAAGACGTACATCCAACGCCCGAAACAGGATGCGTATGGTACCGTAAGTACAGTGAATTATAAAAAATCGTAAGTGAAAATTTCAAACAGTGAAAAAAAATCAAAAACGAGTATTAAAAACGATTGCAAATTAATATTACATATTACTAACTCAATCAAGTGAAGTTAAAAACGTGTTTAAACTAACGAAAAAATCCTGGAGGATCTAATTAATTCATTACAATCTCTAACATTGAAAATGTCGAGACCCGAACTTGATCAAATTATCAACCGCATTGCCGCACTCGAAGCGTGCAATATTGCCCCCACTTTTATCGATTATTCTGATCCACCGCTTTATTTCACAAAGCCAGATGGAACAAGTGTAAATCCTGAAACTTTTGAAAAAATTCCCGATTTGGTAAAAGATCTACCAACATTCACTGGGGATCCCAGCGAACTGAATAGCTGGTTAAATGATGTAGACAGTTTAATGAAACTCTATCAAACTAAAGGTACAGATACCATCGAACGTCAAAATAAATACCACATGATCTGCAAATTCATTCGTAGAAAAATACGCGGTGAAGCGAATGACTCACTCGTCGCTTCAAACGTAGGCATAAATTGGAACCTGATCAAAAAAACATTGATCACCTATTACGGCGAAAAACGTGACTTGGAAACATTGGACTTCCAACTCATGAGCGTGCAACAGAAGAACCGCTCACTTGAAGTATATTACGACGAGGTGAACAGATTACTGTCCCTCATCGCAAATCAAATAAATACCGATGAAAGGTTTACACACCCCGAAGCTTCCAGAGCTTTAATTGAAATGTACAACAAAAAAGCAATTGATGCTTTCATGAGAGGACTCGATGGAGACGTTTACAAGTTCATAAGGAATTATGAGCCAACATCGCTTGCAGGAGCATACAGCTATTGTATCTCTTTCCAAAATATTGAATGCAGAAAAATGTTAACAAAACCGAGAACATACACTCCACCAACGGCACCAAGGAATATGATTCCCTTACCGCCACCAACACCAATAAGGTACACACATGCCCAGCCACCACCTAGGCCTCATTACCCAAAACCTCCAATGTATGGAAATCGAAATTTTAACAATTTCATTCCAAGGCACCAACAGCCCTTTCAAAAAATGCAATCTAATCAATTTCAACGTCAACCTCCACCAGAACCGATGGACGTTGATCAATCTATCAGAACTCGCCAAGTAAATTACGGAAATCGTCCAAATTCAAACAATGTGAGACCACCAAAACGACCTAGAGTCAATAATATCCAAACAAACGCCAGAAACATAAACAACATTAATCATATAGCAGATGCCAATCTTGCACAAACATTCGAAAACGTAAACAACAACGTGAATAACACAACGGTTGACAATGTGCAACAGTCATTCGAACGATATTTCAGAACAATTGAAAAACAAGAAGGTAATAACTTCAGAGAAACTTTTGAAGAAGCAGAGCTGAATTTTTTAGAATAAACTCAGCGTTGCCTTACTTCTTATTCTATGGTAACGCTTCAGAACCACTCAAAATGTTAATTGATACTGGATCTAATAAAAATTACATACATCCAAAATATGCAAAAATTTCACACAAGGTTGATAAACCATTTTTCGTATCATCCGTAGCAGGAGATATTAAAATCGACGCTTATTCAAACCATATTCAGATAAAATGCTAAAATTTTATCATTTAGAAAATTTAAAATCGTTTGATGCCATAATTGGACACGATTCACTAAAGGAAATTAAAGCAGTAATTGACACAGCCAATGAAATATTAATCATTGATGGCACACATGTCATTCCATTACAACAATACCAACTACAGGAAGTAAATAAAATAAACATTCGTGATAATCATCTGAACCAAAACGAAAAAAGAAAGCTACATGACCTATTACAGGAATATCAAGATCTTTTCCAACCACCAGATTTGAAACTACCTTGTACATCGCGAGTAAAAGCGACAATAAGAACAAAAGATGAATCACCAGTTTATAGTAAAACGTATCCCTATCCCCAAGCACTTAAAGGTGAAGTTAACAAGCAAATTGAAAAACTCCTAAATGATGGAATCATCAGACCTTCGAAATCCCCATACAATGCACCAGTGTGGATTGTTCCAAAAAAACTGGATGCTGCCAATGAAAAAAAATATAGACTTGTCGTAGACTACAGAAAATTGAACACTCAAACAATAAGCGATAAATATCCTATTCCGGATCCATCTACTGTTTTAGCCAATCTAGGTTCAAATAAATATTTCACAACTCTTGACTTAGCGTCAGGATTTCATCAAGTACCTATGTCGGAAAATGATATCGAAAAAACTGCATTTTCAATAAACAACGGAAAATATGAATTCGTACGCATGCCATTTGGTTTAAAAAATGCCCCTTCAATATTCCAACGCGTCATGGACGACACTTTAAGGGAACACATCGGAAAAATTTGTCACATATACATCGATGACATAATCATTTTTAGCAAAACAGTTGAAGAACATCTGCAAAATTTAAGAATTGTTCTAGAAACTCTGAGAGCCGCTAATTTCAAAATACAACCGGATAAATCTGAATTTCTAAAGACAGAAGTTGAATTCCTCGGATTCATAGTCTCAAGTGAAGGACTTAAACCAAATATAAAAAAGATTGAAGCCATAAAAAAATTCCCAGAACCACAAAACCTTAAAGAACTAAGAAGATTCTTAGGAATGTCAGGTTACTACCGCAGGTTTATTAAAAACTATGCACAATTGGCAAAACCCATCACAAAACTCCTAAGAGGGGAGGATGGCCATCGCCAAATTTCCAAACATGAATCAAAAAATTTCCCTATTAAATTTGATCAAACCGCAAAAAACGCATTTCAAACCCTTAAAGACATAATATCTTCTAATGATGTTTTAGCTTTTCCAGATTTCCAGAAGCCATTCGAACTAACAACAGATGCATCGGAAAAAGCACTAGGAGCTGTGCTTTCACAAAAATGTCACGACGGTGATAGACCGATAACCTTCATTTCTCGTACTCTTTCCAAAACAGAGGAAAATTATGCAACCAACGAAAAGGAAATGCTTGCCATCGTTTGGGCACTACAAACATTGAGAAATTTCATATACGGAGCTAAAATTAATATTCATACAGATCATCAACCATTAACATTTGCTTTATCTCCGCAGAACAACAACGCAAAACTGAAAAGATGGAAATCTTTCATGGAGGAACACGATTACCAATTATTCTACAAACCCGGAAGATCAAACGTTGTAGCAGATGCACTTTCCCGTATACAACTAAACTCATTAACGCCAACTCAGCACTCAGCTGACGAAGACGATCATTCTTATATACCTTCAACAGAAGCACCAATTAATGTATTCCACAACCAACTAGTATTTAAAATTGGAACTAATTCTTCATACCAATTAATTACCCCTTTCCCAAAATTCAGAAGACATATTTTTATTGAACCAACATTTACTTCTGATTTTATCAAGGATAAATTCAAAAAATTAATCAATCCAAATGTAATTAATGGAATTCACACAGATGAACAAACAATGGGAATTATCCAAGAAGTTTATAAAACTCTCTACAATCCAAAAACAATCAAAGCTAGATTTTCCCAAAGACAAGTACAAGACCTATGCGATGAAGAAACACAAATTGAAGAAATCAAGAATATTCATAATTTTGCTCACAGAAATGCTAAGGAAAACTCATTGCAATTTATAAAAAAATTCTACTTTCCCGGAATGAGAAAAAGTATTCAAAACATTGTAAAAAATTGTGAGATATGTAAAACAGAAAAATACGAGAGAAAACCCCAAGAATTTATACCAGTAAAAACACCAATACCGACATATCCTGGAGAAATTATCCATATTGACATATTTGCTTATAACGCAAACTTTTTATTTATCTCATCTATAGATAAATTTTCAAAATACGTTAAAATACGACCGATAAAATCGAAATCAATCGCTGATATAAAGGAAGTTTTACTACAACTCCTATATGACTGGGACTTACCAGCTCAAATTGTAATAGACAACGAATGTACGTTTGTCTCAAACGTTATCGAACAATCAATACTAAACCTAGGAACAAAAATATTTAAAACTCCAGTTAATCGTTCAGAAACGAATGGACAAATAGAACGTTGCCATTCAACAATTAGAGAAATCACTAGATGCACAAAAAAACTCAATCCAGAGATGAGCATTATAACATTAGTACAACAAGCTGTTTATAAGTATAATCACAGCATACATTCATTCATAAAGGATACACCACGAAATGTGTATGTAGGAGAAATATCAAACGATCCGCTAGAGAGATCAAGAATAAGAGAAAAAACAAATGAAAGAATACTACAGATATTCAAAAAGAATGAAGAAAAAATCAAAGATGAAAAATATAAGGATTACGTAGAAAACGAATATGCATTCGAAAAGAAAAAGACGAATAACAAACGCGAAAGTCGTTTTAATGCAGTAAAAGTAAAGGAGAATCATCCAACATATATTATCGATTCAAACAATCGAAAAATACATAAAGTAAACTTAAGAAAGTAATGAAAAAATATTAATACTTTTTCAACATTGTTTTAACTATCGTTACAGAATACTTACGATCCTGTTGATCAAACTAATTTTCGCAGACATAAACATATATGATTTAAATAACAATCCATTAGCCATAATACCGATAGGTAAAGCTAAGATTCAAATTGGATACGTAAGAACAATACATCCAATAGATTTAACTGATATAAACGAAACAATAGAGAAAACATTACAAGATAGTCCAAATGGAAATTCTACTGAATCTATCGAAAATTTGATCAGCATAAAAGCTAGCATGCTAAAGGACACTTTTGCGAAAATCAAACCATTTGTGAAAAGACAAAAACGATGGGACACGATAGGAAAAATTTGGAAATGGATCGCTGGAACTCCAGATGCAGACGACCTACATGTCATAAACTCCACAATGAACTCCCTGATAGCAGAAAGCAACAAACAAATAATAATCAACCAAGGCTTCAACGACAGGTTGAAACAAATAACTGATGTCGCTAACCAAGTCGTAAATATCGAAAACGAACGCTATGAGTCACACCAAGTGGAAATTCGGAAACTTATTCTACTTTCCAACATAAATATGCTACAAGAAAAATTGGATGTCATAGAAGACGCTATACTGTTAGCTAAAAACGGTATTCCGAGCAGTAAGCTACTATCCCTTGAGGATCTGACATCAATAGAACAGTTTCTTGAGAAGAATAACATTAAATACAACACACCGGAAGAATTGCTAAGGCAATCAACTGCCCAAGTAGCAGTAAATGAATCTCATATACTATACATGCTAAAGTTCCCCAAACTATCTTCAAAAATCTACGAGTACGAATACATTGACTCGATAATACAACACGATGCACGTATAATCGTCACACAAAACTTTATATTACAAAATCAAACCCACGTATATTCCATGACAGAGAAGTGCCAACAACAAGAAGATGTTTATATATGTCCGCAAATCGGCATACAACAACCCACAACATGCATTCAACAAATTGTGAGAAGAGAAGATTCACAATGTGACTACGAAAAGATTTATAGTCGAGGCTTCATAAAAAGAATCAAAGACGACACAATACTAATCAACGACGCAATAGCAGAAATCGCATCAAACTGCAGCAAAATGAACCAAGTACTGAACGGTTCCTACGTCATACAATTCGAAAATTGTAACATTATCAGTAATGGAGAAATTTATTCAAACGACGAAGTCACCATTCCTGGTAAACCATTCAAATCAACAGCAGGAATCAACATCGATAAGGGTGAAATCGAACATAAACCGCCTCTCCAACTCGTACAAAAACTCACCATAGAACATAGAGAAAAACTAAAAAGTATTAACTTGCAGAATGATTCTCTAAGATGGAAAATTAATGTATTCGGAGGAACTTTTGCATTCATATGCCTATGCGCATTTATAATCTGTTTATTCTTCCACTTCAAGAGAACGACGATAAAAGTAAACATGACTCAAGCGAAACGACCAGAAACGTTCGTTAGCAGACCAACTTCATTCCACGCAGCAACGAGACTTTGAGGGCAAAGTCATTTAAGAGGGGAGGAGTTAAGACGACAGCGCAGTAAGGAGTTAAGACGACAGCGCAACACGAGAAACGCCACGCAGCAGAACGCGCCACCGATAAACAAACAAACCACGCATGACCGATAAACAAACAAACCACAAAGCAGCGCGCACAACATAATTTGCAACGCAGCATTATTCAGCACGCAGCATAATTCAACACGGACCAGCGCACCAGCATCCATCCAAACAGTTCAGTTGATACCCAGACGCTAATCCGAACGGTTATTAACTCCGCCGGTCGATGGAAATAAAGTTAAGTTTTTTTTAAAAACACTTCTCCCGGACACCGTGCGTTAACTCTTTTATACACAAGAAATCACACTGAAAGACAATATACCCACATACATTCCAAATTATAAGCAAATCCACTCCCAAACAGAGGAAATTCAGAAACAGGTAGATAAGATGCTCGAAAATGATATAATAGAACACTCAGTATCATCATACAATTCACCGATTCTTTAGGTACCAAAGAAATCGAACGATGGTGATAAAAAATGGAGACTGGTGGTAGATTTCAGGCAATAGAACAAAAAAATCCTACCAGATAAATTTCCATTACCCCGGATTGACACTATATTAGATCAGCTAGGAAGACCTAAATACTTTAGCACTCTTGACTTAATGTCAGGATTCCACCAAATACCGTTGGAAAAGAATTCTAGACGCTTTACAGCCTTTTCAACGCAAGCAGGTCACTACCGA
This sequence comes from Anopheles stephensi, assembly GCF_013141755.1. NCBI lineage: Eukaryota > Metazoa > Arthropoda > Insecta > Diptera > Culicidae > Anopheles > Anopheles stephensi. The sequence goes on along the minus strand of NW_023404989.1, from coordinate 17,335 downwards.
TTTAGACGCATGCCCTTCGGTCTGAACATCTGTCCAAACAGTTTTCATCGAATGATGGCAATAGCTATGGCTGGATTAACTCCAGAGCTAGCATTTGTATATATAGAAGATATCATTGTTACTGGATGCAGTGCACAGCATCATATCAGTAACATAGTTAAAGTTTTTGATAGGCTAAGAAAATATAATCTTAAGCTTAACCCAGATAAATGTTGTCTCTTCAAAACTGAAGTTACCTACTTAGGACATAAAATTACAGATAAAGGAATTTACCCAGATGATTCCAAACACGAAGCAATTAGGAACTTTCCTGTACCAACTAATGCAGACGAATCCAGAAGATCCGTAGCTTTTTGTAACTATTATCGTAAATTTATCAAAGATTTTGCAAAAATTACCAAACCATTAAATAATTTAATTAAGAAAGACGTTACATTCGATTGGTCCAAGCATTTCCAAGAAGCATTTGACACTCTAAAGCAAAATTTATTATCACCACAAGTTCTTAAATTCCCTGATTTCACCAAACAATTCATTATAAACACAAATGCATCAGATGTAGCATGTGGAGTAGTTTTATCACACATCACAGATGGTAATGACCACCCAGTAGCATTTGCCAGCAAAAGTTTCACACCTAGAGAAAGGCACAAACCAATAATAGAAAAAGAACTAACAGCTATCTATTGGGCAATCAATTATTTTAAACCATACGTTTACGGACGAAAATTCTTAGTCAGAACAGACCACCGTCCACTAGTTTATCTGTTTGGCATGAAAAATCCAACTTCAAAACTAACAAGAATGAGATTAGATTTAGAAGAATTCGACTTCGAGATAGAAAGCAAACGTTACTGCAGACGCATTTTCGCTTATAGTAACTAACTCGGATGAATTGAGAGCATGCATACCTAAAACAAGAGCAGAGGTAACGAAGCCAATATTAATGGTGAATACATGAGAAAGAAGGATATTCCTAGACAACAACCAACTACACAAAAAAGGACTGATCAACCTGTAGTATGCGAAACAGATAGGCCATCTGAGACTAGGAAACTCTTGAAAATCAAATCAAGCATTGTAGACAAAAAGATTGAACTCATTGTATACAATCATACTTACAAGAAAGCGCTAGGGAAAACAGTGATACCCATAAAAGAAAAGGCCAAGAATAGTCAAACATTAGAGTTTGCAATAAATGAAATACGCAAAATAGACAGAAGATATAAATGAGACAAGCTAGATATATCGTCGAAAGATAAATTATTTGAGTATTTTTCCATGCAAACAATCAAAGAAGTTGCAAACAGAGCGATTTCCGATGTTAAAATTGTCATCTTCACTCCACCTAGGTGGATAGATTCGCAGAAAGATAGGCTGAGAATAATCTCTGATTATCATATGACCCCTTCGGGAGGACATATAGGCCAATATAAGCTATGCAAGAAATTGAATGAAAAATATAAATGGCATAATATGAAAGCAGATATCCGGAAGTTCGTAAAGAACTGTAAAGCATGCATTAGTAATAAGACGCTTAGACATACAAAAGAAGAAACCGTTGTGAGGACAACGCCTTCTAAACCATGCGACATAATTTCTATAGACACAGTTGGACCATTACCGAAATCAAACGACAATAACCGCTACGCAGTGACTATTCAATGTGACTTGACAAAATACGTAGTACTAATTCCAATTCCCAACAAAGAAGCTAACACCATAGCCAGAGCTCTAGTAGAGAACTTTATACTTACATTTGGAATCTTTTTGGAAATGAAATCAGATCAAGGATTGGAATATAACAATGAAATTCTTCATAAAATATCTGAAATTCTAAAGATAAAACAAACTTGAATTCTAAAACAATGAAATAAACAATAAAACAATTTATGGAACAAAACAATAAAATTCTTCATAAAATATCCGAAATTCTAAAGATAAAACAAACTTTTGTCACAGCATATCATCCACAAACAATAGGAGCACTAGAACGTAACCACAGATGCTTGAATGAATATTTGAGAAGCTACACAAATGAGCACCATAACGATTGGGACAAATGGACGAAATTTCACGAATTCGTATATAATACAACCTTTCACACAGCAACAAAATTTACACCATATGAACTAGTCTTTGGAAGACAAGCAAATTTACCACAAGATATTTACAAAACAAAAGTTGACCCACTGTATAACATAGAGCAATACTATTATGAAATGAAATATAAACTTAAAAAATCAAACGAAATAGCCAGGAAAAATCTCATTGCAGCTAAAGAAAAGGAACAAGCTATACTTAACAAAAAAACCAGCTCAATAATTATCAAGCCTGGAGACCAAGTATATTTAACAAATGAAAACCGAAGCAAGCTAGGTCCAGTCTACATAGGACCTTTCACAGTAATAGAAGTAGGAAATGTAAACTGCAAAATCAAACACAACATTTCTAACAAAACATCAGTAGTACACAAAAATCGTTTAAAACCGACATAGGTGAATAATGTTATTCTTTCGCCAGACCATGCTCAATCATAACATTATTCAACAAAAGAAGGGAGGTGTTGCATCCCTGCTATGCTATGCTATGCTCAAAAACACCTCATGAAAACATACATGTAGAAAGAGAAAGAGAATACTCTGTTCAATTTTTTGGTGGGTCGAGACAGTTTATTGGTTGGCGATTAGCGGGAGACTGATTAATTAGGCTTTGACGCTCGTTTTTATATCCGCGTGACGACACCCATTCCCGAGTGACCGATCGCTCTCTTTTTTTTTTTGTATTCGGGTCACTCTAGTGACACTCATCCTACACGGCCTTTCCTGACCCTACAGACGGCTCGACTGTGGCCAAGGCTTTAACATATCTGCTGAAGTTGTCGTATTCCGCGGGCCTTCTGTCTCGGCATCTACCTTACGCACCTCATAGCGATCATTAGGCATCATCTTTCTCACCTCATATGGGCCATAGTATTTAGGTTTGACCTTTCGACCTACTACAAATTGTGTCACCGGCAATGCAACAAAATCGCCCACTTGGTATCGTTTCGCATCTCGTCTACGCCCAACTGACATCTGTTATACAAAAAAGGCTAAATTTCAAAAAAAAAAATTGCCCGATCCTCGCCATAACTGCTCGCTTCATGCGCGAATGCTCGTTACGCTCTTAGAGCAGCTCAGCACCATACCAGTTTGCCGTAGGAACGAGCAGCACAGCACACACCCGTTCGCTCTCGCTTGCAGTGGCGCTCAAACATTTTCTCGCTTTCCGCAATGTGCCGTGTACTGCTCGAACCATGATCTTCCACTTGAGAGCCCCTGAGTGGGAGAGAGCGAACACACGTGTGCAGGGGCGCTCGAACTGTTTCTCGCGCGCCGTTTTGGTACTGGCATGCAGCGCGCATTTTAAAACCGTCTGGACACCCCTGCAAATTTCTGCTTCTCTCTTTCCTTATTGGCTCTGCCCTGAGCACGCTGAGCGACAGTCGTGTTCTGAATGTGATGGGGGGAGGACGTCCCACGCGCACGGATAAGCCGAGGCGCATGACCCGGTGTTTCAATGCAGATGGTGTTGGAATTGTTCGTGTATTTGCGTGTAGGTGAGCTGCGGTAGCCTGAAGTTTCACTCGGTGATGATCGATTCGTGTTTGCCGCTTCCCGAAACATGTTTTCTGCGAGAGCTGAGGTATGGTTCAGCATCTCATGTACGGCGAAGAGCATCATTTCTCAACTCACAGTCTTGTTTTTTCCCCCTAAAGGAACACTGGCGAACACGAGGAGTGCAACGGAGAGAAAGAAACATGAACGGGTTTGTTAAATAAATAAAAAATCATTCATTCATATCACAATCTAATCCGAGTGTTATTGTTTGCTTTGTTTTGATTTGCGCTGCCATAGCGCCTCTGGCCTATGACAGCTTGGATCCGAAGGAAATGGGTGAAAAAACTACGTGAAACCACGCGTTCGAACTGTTATAATTAGCTAAATCTGCTGCTCTCTAAGGCAAGATTTAGTATCGAGATTTAGGTAAAAGAACTCGAAAACCGCTATAAGCCTGCTATAAAATGTCAGTTGGGCGCAGATTATAATACTTCCTATTCTGCTCTTGTATCTTCGCAATATTTTCTCGTGCAATTTTACGTAAACCGTCACGTTCTTCCATGAAATTACCTTGCATCTCTTCTTCTAGCATCTTGACTAATTCCAATTCATTCTTCTTTTTCATCTTTACGCCTATAAGTACCTCAAATGGTGTCATCCGTATAGCTCTATGCCAACTACTGTTCATAAGTGTCTGTACTTTATCAACGTGTTTAAACCATTCGTCAGGCTTGTCTAATGATAGTTTCGTCAACGTGGGAATAATGGTCTTATGCATGATTTCTACCTGCCCGTTTCCTCGTGGAACTCCCGTCACTATTCTATGTAATTCAATCGTATTATTCTTACAAAATTGTTCAAATAAGCTTGAGGTGAACGCAGTTCCCTGATCACTAATTATTCTCTTAGGATATCCAAACGTCTGTGCTATGACATTCAATTTTTTCACTGCTTCTTCTGCGTTAGTAGATTTTACTGGAAACAGCCACAAGAATTTCGAAAATGCGTCTACCACTGTAAATATGTAATTATAAGACTTTCTTGTAGACGGCATTGGGCCAAGATGGTCAATGTGAAAAGTATCCAAGGGCCCTTCCCTTTCGGAATCGGATACAAGCTACCCTCTCTTTTTCCACGTTTCTTTTCTCCCAATATACACCTCACGCACGAGGCGATACACTTTTCGATCTTTGCTTCTAATCCAGGTGTAAAATACTCAGCATCAATTCTTTCTTTCATCTTCTTGACCCCAAAGTGTCCCTGCTCATGCGCTTCTTTAATTATCTCTACCTGCATTACTTCTGGTACAAGTAACCGCCTTAAATTCCCATCACCTTTATATACTATCCCGTTTTTTACACAATAATCATCCAACTTACGATTTTGTCCAGCTCTTTCAAAATTTTCTGTATCTCGTCATCTTCGCGTTGTGCTGCTGCCACCTTTTTGCTGATTATCGATGAAATCGCCATCACGTTCACGCGCGACAACGCATCCACGTGCTTCATTCTGTCCGCTGCACGATGCTCGATCTCGTACTCAAACTCGGCTAACGCCACTATCCATCGACTGGTTCTCGCATCAGGATTCTTCTTCGCCACCGATTGCTTAAAAGCGATGCAATCTGTGATGATTTTGAATCGCTGTCCCAGCAGGTAACACCGGAACTTTTTCAGGGTCTCCACAACTGCAAGCGCCTCCAGCTCGAACGAGTGGTAATTCTTCTCGGCGTTGTTGGTCAGACGGCTGAAGAAATACGTCGGATGAAACTTGTTGTCGTCTTCTGCGCGTTGCATGAGTATGCCAGCCAGAGCTTCCTTGCTAGCATCGGTATGCACTTCTGTTTCCAGGCCTGGTTTGAAGATACGCAGTACCGGATGTTCGCATAAGGCCGTCTTCAGATCTTCGAATGCGCGTTGTACTTCGTCGTTAGCATGAAAAACTGCATCCTTCTTTAGCAACTGTTATAATGGACGTGCTCTTTCCGCAAATCGATGGACGAATTTTCGGAAGTAGCTGGTCAGTCCATAAAATCGTTGCATCTGCTTTGATGTTTTGGGCATTGGAAAGCCTTTCACTTTTTCCACTTTGCACTCGGATGGTTCGATCTTGCCTTCGTATATGGTGTATCCCAGATACTCCATCCGTCTTTGCAGAAAAGCACACTTTTTCCAATTGAACTCAAGTCCAACCTTTTCTGCAACGTCTAATAAACGCCTTAGGGATTTCATCCCTTCTTTTTCGTCTTTCGAAGGTATGATGATATCGTCCACGAATGTTAATATTGTACCGTCATTAACCAACACTTGTAACATACAATTGATGAACCGTCCGAACGCACTTCCACTTATGCACAGCCCGAATGGCGCACGACAAAATTCGTATTGCCCTTCTTGAGTCACAAATGATGTTAAATGCAGACTTTTCTCCGCGATGGGTACGTGAAAATACGAATTCTTGAGGTCCAACGTAGAATAAACCCGCGCATCAACTAACTTGTCTATCTGATCTTCGACTATAGGCATTGGGTACGAATCGCGCACTATTTTCTTGTTGAGATCTCGGTAGTCGACGCAAACTCTTCGCGTACCATCCTTCTTCGGCACAACCACTACCGCACTTGCGTATGGGCTATTAGACACTCGTATGATTCCGTCGCGTAACCACTCATCGATTTGCTTCTTAACGATTTCCCGTTCCATCGGTGCTAAGCGTCTCGGACACGCGCGCACTGGTTCTTCGTCACTCACGCGTATAATCAGTTCATTATTTCCCGTGGCGATCTTGATCGGGTGGTAGTTAGCTATCATATCACTCACCTCCTCACGGTACGTTGTGGGCACTTCCAACTCGTTGGTTTTTATCTGAATTTCATCTGAATCCACTTCGCTGATTCGTCGTAATCAGGCTTTGTCGTCGTCGTTCCGTTTTCATCGTCACCTCTTTCCTCGTTGTTTTCGTACCTTGTGTCCAGCTTGTTGATTTTAACACCTTCATTGGTGATGGAGAATTTCTTCGTACACAAGAAATCCATCCCGAGCAGCATTGGTGTATTTAATGCGAATACTGGAACTATCACAAAGTTTATATTATACGTTTCACCATCCACGATCGCTGAAACACATACCTCTCCCAATGCTGTCATGCCATTGCCGCCGAGACCGTAGAGGCGTAACGATGACTTCTTCAATTGCTGTTCTTTTCGGGGAATTGACCGGAGCGCGTCTTCTCTTAGTAGTGTTGCTTCGCTGCACGTATCCACTGCCGCATTGTAAACAACTGACCCGATAGTAACCGGAACATTTGGCACGGTGGTAACTACACAAACATTCCTTGGTTCTTCGTTCTTCCTGGTATTCGTGCACTGTTTCGCGATGTGCCCGAAACTATTGCACCGAAAACATTTGGTGCCTTTCGGTTTATTTGGGCACATTGGTGATCGATGGAATTTGTCACCACAATTAAAACAACCGTCGTATTTGTCCGCAACTCGTCTGACCGCACTGCCTTCTTTCTGCACTCGGGGAATCTGGCCATTGTTCTTGATTTTATGAAGATTCATTTGCTGCCGTAACTTCTCGTACACTTTGAGTTGCACTTTCAATTCTCTTAGAGAATTGCACTGCAGAAGGCAAGCTTTATTTCGTGGGTCGTCCTCTATTCCGCGAACTACATACTCACACAGTGACACTTCATCTACTTTTCCTCGCTTACCGATTTCGACCATCGCATACACATATTCCAGGAAACTTTCGTCGTTCTTCTTTTTTCTTTGCCTTAAGAGTTCGTGGATACTAGCACTCGATGTTGTTTCTTCGAACTCTTCGATGAGCGCTGACTTTAGCTGCTTCCATGACGCGACATTTGGCAAGCTCCGCACAAAGGCTTTTGCCGGGCCTTCCAGCAAACGTTTCGCATATACAAACTTATGCAGCTCCGACCAGCAAAACACCTTGCATTGGTCTTCAAAGTCCAAAATCCACGCCACAACACTCTCCCCTTTACCCGTAAAAGGGTTTAGCGCATCCTTCACGTCGTTGAAACCGATGATCACTGTTGCTGGCGTTGCGTCCGTAAAATTTTCCACATCGCCGTATACGGATGCCTCCAAAACGCCATCCGCTTGGTTTTGTCGATCGTACTCGACGATCCTTGCTGCAAGTTCCTCCTTGGTTCCTGACATCGCTAGTCCTCGCGTCTCACACTTCTTCGTCAGCCCCACACGCGTGCACTCGTCTACCAGCGTCGCGATCAACTCTTCGTTACTCATCTTCACGTCCTCGTGCACACTTCACTTTGCTTCCTCACAGGTCACACACACACGTTGTCACTTCTTTTCGATCTGGTACACTACAGTGATATGTTCTGCACGTCGCTTTAATCTTCTTTAAGAGCGCACACACTTCGTCGTCTTCTTTAGATGCACACACTTCGTCGCCTTTGTCGTCTTCTTTAGATGCACACACTTCGTCGTCTTCGTCGTCTTCTTTAAGTGCACATACTTCGTCGTCTTCGTTAGGTGCACACACTTCGTCGTCTTCGTCGTCTTCGTCGTCTTCTTTAACGTTCACACACTGTCGTATACACTTGCGTCTTCTTCTTTAACGTTCACATCGTCGTAAACACTCGCGTCGTCATAGTTTTCTTCGTTATCGTTCACTGCCTCTTCCCGGACGAGCCTCCATGTAGAAAGAGAAAGAGAATACTCTGTTCAATTTTTTGGTGGGTCGAGACAGTTTATTGGTTGGCGATTAGCGGGAGACTGATTAATTAGGCTTTGACGCTCGTTTTTATATCCGCGTGACGACACACATTCCCGAGTGACCGATCGCTCTCTTTTTTTTTGTATTCGGGTCACTCTAGTGACACTCATCCTACATACATTTTAAAAACACGTACGTAGGAACGATCAATCACACGAGAACCTTACGCAACAATTATTTAAACTCAAGCACCCTATACCCCACCAAGAACAGCATATTCAGCTAATTTGACCAAATACCCATTTCAATAAGAACATTAAAAACCGACTAGCGCGCTCGGCTAGCGAGTTGCGCAAGGCAGTACGAAACGCAGCAATCGATCGCACCGCGACCAACTGATCCATAGCGACACATTTTATGCAAGCGCAGCGTTCGATCGCCCCCGAAACAAGCAAATTATTGAATGATTATTTCATATCAGCAGGTTAACGAATAAAGAAACGGAAACGACTCAACCAAACCACCCTAAGGAAAATTCCATAAGTAAATTGATTCTTTTGTTTACATCGAAGCGCTATGCTCTTGCCGTCAACCAAGAAATTGCTCAATAACATAAAAAGTTTTAACCTAACTTAAGGCGAATGAACATACCATAAACTAAGAAATTTTTGGTATAAATAAAACTGTCTTCCCCAGCCAACGAGAGAGTTGGTTCTGGGCTGAGACTTGACGCAACTCAAATCTGACATCCAATTCCTTTCAAGAGCTTTGAGAGTCCCCCTACCCAAGGTAAGGCCTCAAAGGCTCCAACGAGCCAGTAAGGGATGTTCCTTCTGAATATCTAGAGTCGCCTGGCCGACTCTACGCCGATGAGCTTCGAGTGTCCCCCTGCCAAAGGTAAGGCCTCGATGTCTCCAACAATCCAGTAAGGAAGATTCTCATCTAGAATCTTCAAAATTGCCTGGACAATCGATAAAGGGAAGAATTGGTTCGCTCAGCAAGTTTCTGTTCGTCACTCTGGTCGAAACCCAAATGAACCACGTAAGTACGGCGCGACTCAAATCGCATATGCGCAAAGCCCCGTCGTAAAAGACCGACCGATCCCGCGTATCACATGGCGACCGTATTTCCTCCATATTACATGGCGGCCGTGATATTAATCTGCAGTCTTCGTGACGTGAAAAGTGCTGTGCATAATAAGGTACTTACTTTTCCAAAATGAATACAGTATAAAAAGTGTAGTGCTAATACGTGCAATGAAAAGTGCCATAAATAAGCAGAGACAAAAACTGCAAGATGGATTCATCACAGTTAAGCAATCAAGTAAAGCGGATTAAGTGCAATGAAAAAACCAAAACAGTGAGTTTTGTACACAAAATGTGAATCAAAGATATCGATCATAACCGAGAATGCCCGGGATAAGGTAAAGTGAAAGGAGGAAATGCCTTTTGAATTGTGTACAAAGACGATATAAGATTTCAAAGTGACGAAAAATTTTGACCATCGTGACGAGCGAATAACCTGAACAATCGAAATGTGAATAAGTTAAAAATTCCTGTAAAAATAAACAAATTAAAAAAAACGCATGTGAGGTGAAAATCATTAGCCAATTTCCCAATTGTGAATCGTGAATTGTGCAAGATGAAGGCGAGACCACGGTGCACGAAAGTGGACCGGCGGGATCCAAAGAGACAGGAGTCTCCAACGTAGATGCGTACGGACAGGAGTCCCACCAAGATGATAACGAACACGAGTACCAGCAAGATGACTACGTAAACGAGTACCGGCAGAAAAGCATATGACGCATCAAAAATGTGAAAACGAATATAAGTAATGCATACAATTTTTAGAATATTTATAAAAAGAAATTTATTCGACCCAAGAGAGTCGAAATGTCTATTTAATACAAAACGTCTATTTTCAAAAACGTAAAGTCTATTTTAATGGGAGAGAAAACGAAATATATAATGTATCAAAAATATACATCTTAAGACTAATTCATTGGGAAGAAACAAACAATGGTTATTACGAAAGAAAAAAAGATAAGAAAGAAAGAAATAAGGATTAAATACACGAATTCATAAACTGGTCCAAGCATCGACATTATAATTGCGCGAAATAATTTTATGATCCATACTTTGTATAGCTTATTTTTATAGCTTCATAAAATATATACAGGCAAACATATAAATGACGAAAATATTGGATAATATTGAAAGGTTGCATTGTATTGATAAGAAATTGCAACAAAGCTCCACTAAACTTAGGACATGTAATTTAACGCAACTTAAACTTCAAGCAGAAAAACAATATTGCAAAGGTAAATACACTATCAATGAGCTGTTGAAGTACCGTAAAGTTTCACGAACCCTTTTAACTAATATAAACACTAGAATAGAGATTGGTATATTAAATAATTCGATTGAAACTCTGAATAACGTAGAAGAAAATCTTAAAGAAACCGACAAAGAAGGATCAAATAGCACAGCAGATTTTTTTTATAACACAGTGACAGAAGAAAAAAAAATGGCATTCGACATAAAAACTGCGACTGCCTTAGTACCATTCTATGACGGGTCTAATGAGAAATTTATAACCTTCTTGAATTCAGCAAATCTGGTTAAGCAATTGAGTGGACCAGAACATGAACCACTTTTGGTTCAATTCCTAATAACCAGGCTAACAGACAAAGCAATTGCTGGCTTACCAAGCAACACAACCACGTTCGACGATTTGATTGAAAACGTCAGCACAAGGTGTCAGAAAAAAGTAGACCAGAGTAACATAATTGCAAAACTCAAAGCAATTAGCACACATGATATCAAATCTATTTGCAACCAAGTAGAATTACTAACAGACGATCTGAAAATGGTTTATTTGGAGCGCAAAGTGCCTCAAGATCTAGCAAACGAAATGGCAACAAAGGCTGGAATTGATACACTCATAGAAAAAATCCCCAGCAAAGAAGCCAAAACATTTTTGAAATGGACCGAATTTTCGTCCATTACAGCAGCCACCAACAAAATTGTCCAAAACGAAAACAATGATGACAAAAATGGTTCGAATGTTGTGTCATTTAGACAAAACAATAACAATCCGAATAGAAGACCAACAAACTACTCAAACTATCAACGACCATGCAACAGGTACCCTCCCAACCCACCCATAAGAAATCAGTACAATAGGAACTACAATCCAAATTTCAGACCAAACAATCTCAATAACAGAAACCACCGACAAGGGAATCGAAGTAGAACCAATAACACACCTAACAGGCCAGCAATCACGAACTACAGCCACAATAATCAATATCAGAATAGACAAAACACCAGACACGTCTATGTAACATAACCTGATGAACCAGATGAACAGTTCTGGAGACAAAAAAATGAGCTAGATAGAAGCATCAACCAAGGAGGAAGAGACAACATTTTAACACACCAAGACCAAAACCATTTTTTAGAACTAAATCAGCCGAGATTAAGTCACGGACAATACTTACTATCGATTTAACAGGAACCGACTATATTAAAGCTAAAACAGCTTTTGCAAAAGATACATATAGTACTTTCATTATCGATACTGGAGCATCGATATCTATTAAAGCCTCAACATTGAAACAGAACCAGATAGTAAACAACAACAAAAACCTAACCCTACAAGGAATTTCAGATAAATCGATAAATACACTAAGTCACATTACTTCAGAAATAAGTTTTGGCAATGCAATAATCAAACATGACTTTTATATCGTACCACAGGATTTTGGTATCTATGCAGATGGCATTCTAGGAAGAGACTTCTTCAAACAGCACAGATGCAAAGTAGATTATGATTTCGAACTACTCCGTTTCAATTATAATGGAGAAGAAGTACAGCATCCATTAGAAAATGGAGATGCTGGTGGAATTAGGACTTACTGATTTCTTCACCAATTATTACTTCACCAATTCAATTATTACTTCACCTACACGAAGTGAAGTAGTCAGAAGAGTTTATCTACCAAACATTAAAGAGGACGCAGTTATTTTCGCTCAGGAAATTAAGCCAGGTGTATTTTATGCAAACACTATAATAAACAAAAACAATCAAATGGTCAAGTTCATAAATACAAATGATTCCAATGTTTACATTACGAACAGAGATTTTCAACCTTCTCATGCACCATTATCAAACTATAGCATGCAAAATAACGCAGCCTCCGAACCAATTTTTTTTGGTACCAAAGAAATTGAACGATGGTGATAAAAAATGGAGACTGGTGGTAGATTTCAGGCAATTGAACAAAAAAATCCTACCAGATAAATTTCCATTACCCCGGATTGACACTATATTAGACCAGCTAGGAAGACCTAAATACTTTAACACTATTGACTTAATGTCAGGATTCCACCAAATACCGTTGGAAAAGAATTCTAGACGCTTTACAGCCTTTTCAACGCAAGCAGGTCACTACCAATTTAGACGCATGCCCTTCGGTCTGAACATCTGTCCAAACAGTTTTCAGCAAATGATGGCAATATCTATAGCTGGATTAACTCCAGAGCTAGCATTTGTATATATAGATGATATCATTGTTACTGGATGCAGTGCACAGCATCATATCAGTAACATAGTTAAAGTTTTTGATAGGCTAAGAAAATATAATCTTAAGCTTAACCCAGATAAATGTTGTCTTTTCAAAACTGAAGTTACCTACTTAGGACATAAAATTACAGATAAAAGAATTTACCCAGATGATTCCAAACACGAAGCAATTAGGAACTTTCCTGTACCAACTAATGCAGACGAATCCAGAAGATCCGTAGCTTTTTGTAACTTTTATCGTAAATTTATCAAAGATTTTGCAAAAATTACCAAACCATTAAATAATTTAATTAAGAAAGATTCCACATTCTTACATTCGATTGGTCCAAGGATTGCCAAGAAGCATTTGACACTCTATAGCAAAATTTATTATCACCACAAGTTCTTAAATTCCCTGATATCACCAAACAATTCATTATAACCACAGATGCATCAGATGTAGCATGTGGAGCAGTTTTATCACACATCACAGATGGTAATGACCACCCAGTAGCATTTGCCAGCAAAAGTTTCACACCAGGAGAAAGGAACAAACCAATAATAGAAAAAGAACTAACAGCTATCCATTGGGCAATCAATTATTTTAAACCATACGTTTACGGACGAAAATTCTTAGTCAGAACAGACCACCGTCCACTAGTTTATCTGTTTGGCATGAAAAATCCAACTTCAAAACTAACAAGAATGAGATTAGATTTAGAAGAATTCGACTTCGAGATAGAAAGCAAACGTTACTGCAGACGCATTGTCGCGTATAGTAACTAACTCGGATGAATTGAGAGCATGCATACCTAAAACAAGAGCAGAGGTAACGAAGCCAATATTAATGGTGAATACATGAGAAAGAAGGATATTCCTAGACAACAACCAACTACACAAAAAAGGACTGATCAACCTGTAGTATGGGAAACAGATAGGCCATCTGAGACTAGGAAACTCTTGAAAATCAAATCAAGCATTGTAGACAAAAAGATTGAACTCATTGTATACAATCATACTTACAAGAAAGCGCTAGGGAAAACAGTGATACCCATAAAAGAAAAGGCCAAGAATAGTCAAACATTAGAGTTTGCAATAAATGAAATACGCAAAATAGACAGAAGATATAAATGAGACAAGCTAGATATATCGTCGAAAGATAAATTATTTGAGTATTTTTCCATGCAAACAATCAAAGAAGTTGCAAACAGAGCGATTTCCGATGTTAAAATTGTCATCTTCACTCCACCTAGGTGGATAGATTCGCAGAAAGATAGGCTGAGAATAATCTCTGATTATCATATGACCCCTTCGGGAGGACATATAGGCCAATATAAGCTATGCAAGAAATTGAATGAAAAATATAAATGGCATAATATGAAAGCAGATATCGTGAAGTTTGTAAAGAACTGTAAAGCATGCATTAGTAATAAGACGCTTAGACATACAAAAGAAGAAACCGTTGTGAGGACAACGCCTTCTAAACCATGCGACATAATTTCTATAGACACAGTTGGACCATTACCGAAATCAAACGACAATAACCGCTACGCAGTGACTATTCAATGTGACTTGACAAAATACGTAGTACTAATTCCAATTCCCAACAAAGAAGCTAACACCATAGCCAGAGCTCTAGTAGAGAACTTTATACTTACATTTGGAATCTTTTTGGAAATGAAATCAGATCAAGGATTGGAATATAACAATGAAATTCTTCATAAAATATCTGAAATTCTAAAGATAAAACAAACTTGAATTCTAAAACAATGAAATAAACAATAAAACAATTTATGGAACAAAACAATAAAATTCTTCATAAAATATCCGAAATTCTAAAGATAAAACAAACTTTTGTCACAGCATATCATCCACAAACAATAGGAGCACTAGAACGTAACCACAGATGCTTGAATGAATATTTGAGAAGCTACACAAATGAGCACCATAACGATTGGGACAAATGGACGAAATTTCACGAATTAGTATATAATACAACCTTTCACACAGCAACAAAATTTACACCATATGAACTAGTCTTTGGAAGACATGCAAATTTACCACAAGATATTTACAAAACAAAAGTTGACCCACTGTATAACATAGAGCAATACTATTATGAAATGAAATATAAACTTAAAAAATCAAACGAAATAGCCGGGAAAAATCTCATTGCAGCTAAAGAAAAGGAACAAGCTATACTTAACAAAAAAACCAGCTCAATAATTATCAAGCCTGGAGACCAAGTATATTTAACAAATGAAAACCGAAGCAAGCTAGGTCCAGTCTACATAGGACCTTTCACAGTAATAGAAGTAGGAAATGTAAACTGCAAAATCAAACACAACATTTCTAACAAAACACCAGTAGTACACAAAAATCGTTTAAAACCGACATAGGTGAATAATGTTATTCTTTCGCCAGACCATGCTCAATCATAACATTATTCAACAAAAGAAGGGAAGTTTAGCATCCCTGCTATGCTATGCTATGCTCAAAAACACCTCATGAAAACATACATTTTATAAACACGTACGTAGGAACGATCAATCACACGAGAACCTTACGCAACAATTATTTAAACTCAAGCACCCTATACCCCACCAAGAACAGCATATTCAGCTAATTTGACCAAACACCCATTTCAATAAGAACATTAAAAACCGACTAGCGCGCTCGGCTAGCGAGTTGCTCAAGGCAGTACGAAACGCAGCAATGGATCGCACCGCGACCAACTGATCCATAGCGACACATTTTATGCAAGCGCAGCAATTGATCGCACCGCGATCAACTCATCCATAGCGACACATTTTATGCAAGCGCAGCGTTCGATCGCCCCGAAACAAGCAAATTATTGAATGATTATTTCATATCAGCAGGTTAACGAATAAAGAAAAGGAAACGACTCAACCAAACCACCCTAAGGAAAATTCCATAAGTAAATTGATTCTTTTGTTTACATCGAAGCGCTATGCTCTTGCCGTCAACCAAGAAATTGCTCAATAACATAAAAAGTTTTAACCTAACTTAAGGCGAATGAACTAACCATAAACTAAGAAATTTTTGGTATAAATAAAACTGTCTTCCCCAGCCAACGAGAGAGTTGGTTCTGGGCTGAGACTTGACGCAACTCAAATCTGACATTCAATTCCTTTCAAGAGCTTTGAGAGTCCCCCTACCCAAGGTAAGGCCTTAAAGGCTCCAACGAGCCAGTAAGGGATGTTCCTTCTGAATATCTAGAGTCGCCTGGCCGACTCTACGCCGATGAGCTTCGAGTGTCCCCCTGCCAAAGGTAAGGCCTCGATGTCTCCAACAATCCAGTAAGGAAGATTCTCATCTAGAATCTTCAAAATTGCCTGGACAATCGATAAAGGGAAGAATTGGTTCGCTCAGCAAGTTTCTGTTCGTCACTCTGGTCGAAACCCAAATGAACCACGTAAGTACGGCGCGACTCAAATCGCATATGCGCAAAGCCCCGTCGTAAAAGACCGACCGATCCCGCGTATCACATGGCGACCGTATTTCCCCCATATTACATGGCGGCCGTGATATTAATCTGCAGTCTTCGTGACGTGAAAAGTGCTGTGCATAATAAGGTACTTACTTTTTTTGTGATGGATTCATCACAGTTAAGCAATCAAGTAAAGCGGATTAAGTGCAATGAAAAAACCAAAACAGTGAGTTTTGTACACAAAATGTGAATCAAAGATATCGATCATAACCGAGAATGCCCGGGATAAGGTAAAGTGAAAGGAGGAAATGCCTTTTGAATTGTGTACAAAGACGATATAAGATTTCAAAGTGACGAAAAATTTTGACCATCGTGACGAGCGAATAACCTGAACAATCGAAATGTGAATAAGTTAAAAATTCCTGTAAAAATAAACAAATTAAAAAAAACGCATGTGAGGTGAAAATCATTAGCCAATTTCCCAATTGTGAATCGTGAATTGTGCAAGATGAAGGCGAGACCACGGTGCACGAAAGTGGACCGGCGGGATCCAAAGAGACAGGAGTCTCCAACGTAGATGCGTACGGACAGGAGTCCCACCAAGATGATAACGAACACGAGTACCAGCAAGATGACTACGTAAACGAGTACCGACAGAAAAGCATATGACGCATCAAAAATGTGAAAACGAATATAAGTAATGCATACAATTTTTAGAATATTTATAAAAAGAAATTTATTCGACCCAAGAGAGTCGAAATGTCTATATAATACAAATCGTCTATTTTCAAAAACGTAAAGTCTATTTTAATGGGAGAGAAAACGAAATATATAATGTATCAAAAATATACATCTTAAGACCAATTCATTGGGAAGAAACAAACAATGGTTATTACGAAAGAAAAAAAGATAAGAAAGAAAGAAATAAGGATTAAATACACGAATTCATAAACTGGTCCAAGCATCGACATTATAATTGCGCGAAATAATTTTATGATCCATACTTTGTATAG